>NC_092210.1:85067032-85094946 GCF_043381705.1 Parasteatoda tepidariorum | reverse complement strand
TATATATATATATATATATATATATAGGACAATTTAAAGGCTATCCACCCCTGAGACTTCTTTCAAACAAACTTCTTTCATATTCCTTTAGAACGCAATAAATTTCCCAAGCACGTATAAGTTAATTGAATAGAAAAACTTTCATGATCTCTTAATCACTTGGTGAGTAAATTTTTGAGAGACAGGGAAAATAATCTTTATTCTTTCAAACTCTAAGCTATACTTTAACTTATTTACTTTGGACACACAGACATGAGTTTGCAAGACACACTGTGCCCGTGGCTTATCAAAAACTATTTGCCCAGTAAAGCTGAGTTAAAATTATACAACGTGATTCCAATATCAATGAACTATATTTTTTCTTATCTATTTCTGGCGAAATTTTTCTTTTCCCGCAATATTTATTTGGGTTCACGTTCATATAGGAAATAATAGACGAAGAAAAACAAACTGAAGTTAGCCCTTCCTTCAAACTAAATGGTTTATTATCATTTTATATACATGTTAAATTTGATTTTAAAGTAAATGTACTTCATATTTTTTGTCAAATGTTTCAAATAGTACTGGGTTATATTAAAATTTTAATATCGCGGTAAATCTTAAGGCAATATTGATATTTCTCAACGTGCTGGGTAAGTCTAAGATAGAAATCTATTTTCTTACCAATAGAAATGAAAGTACTGAAAATAAAGAGACAAGAGTAGTTTATGCATATTTTAAAATCTTTATATATGCGTTTAATATGTTTTGAGCAAAAAGTAATGAAATATTGAGAAAGAAATATGAAAGAATCTGTTTGAAAACAAATGTACAATTGGGCGTTTCTCTTCAGTGTTCAGGTGAGATGGCCGCCTAATACAGTAAAGGAATAAATGAAGTTAAAATGTAAAAATAAGACATTTAATACCTTTAACCATGGAAAACTGATAGGGAAGAATTTTATCTTGGAAAATAAGTAAAATAATACCAATGTACAAATTCTTATGCAATGTTTAAATCAATCACTTTTGGAAAAAGAAACTTTGCTATATTTTTAGCTAAGGATTTCAAATTTTTATCTGTTTCATCGAGACATTGCACGCTTTTAACGTATCTCACCCAATTATCGTTTTTAGTTGGGGAATTGTGTAATCCACAGTTAACCCACCGATACTTTTCAAATTCTGAGTATGTAGAATCGAGCAATATGTAGGGTTCCTTGAAGTAGGTCATCGGGTTCTATCGGATAATATGTTAAGTATATCATAGACTTGGAATACAATATCAGGGTTCGTATGGTTACAAAAATTTAAAAAGAAAGTGGCTTCAATATTGTACGAAAAAAGCTAAAGATTTCTTTTTATTATCTTTCATATTAAAATGACCAAACCAAACCATACCACATGAAAGCCATTAATGAACACAAAGATTTCATAACTAGATTTATTTATTTAGAGTTAATAAGCGTGTTCTTGTTTAGCGTGGTAAGCGTGATCTAAAATACATCTTTTTTTCTTACTTTCATTAATTTTTTTTTGTCCTTTTGTCCTTTCTTAGTCTATGTAATAATACAGTAAATAAATATATACATAATTACCATTGCTTAAAATAAATAAAATATTAACTTCGTATATTTAGCATTAATTTTTTTATAAGCTCTTAAATCATTATAAGTTTTCTTCATAACATGCATTTTATAAACTATTTTATTAACGAATTTTTTTCGCCAAATTTAAATGAATGCATTTAGACCAGAAAGATTTTTTGCTGTATACAATAACTTGGAATATTAGAAGTTAAATATAATTACTTAAAGTTTATTGAATGTTTGAGATCGTTATTAAAAAATCTCAAGAAACATTTTTAAAACAGAAAATATATGTAACATCAGAAAATATCTGCTATCATTAGAAATTGCATTAATTCCATACTATTTGTAAAGTGAAAAATTTCCAATTTGATAGCATTTTATTTGTTTTACTATGCTACTAATTAAATTTCTAAACTAAATAACATCCGACATTTACCTAGTATAATAAAGTGTAAACATTTATATATTATAATATTAATATATATAGTATGTTATAAACATTAGGTTTTCAATTAAACTCCGCGAAAATATTATGTTTAAAAGGTTATTTTGATTCTTTAGTACATTTCCTTGTCATGGAAATTTATCTGCCTTTGATGTTTCTAGACTGCTAGCATGACATGGGGATTTTATAGATATACATTAATTACAATAAATTAATATATCAACTCACGATCTTTGCAATGTTAGAACAATCATAAAATTGAATTAGATCATGGTATCTTCATATTTATATTAGTTTAAGTAATTATTAGTTTAAATATATTGAAAAATGCTGAAGTAGATTAATCAAACGTTATTGTTTTATATGTTCAGTATTTAATTTAATGGCAAATTTAATAATAATTCTTACTAAATATATTATTATATATTATTGTAGTTTATATTTTTATTGATCCTGAAAATCTCTAAACGTTTTTTTAAATCAAAACGAAATAGTTTCAGCATGAATATGAAAATAGTCTCAACTTAAATGCCTCTGATTATTATTAGATAATTCTTCCCTCTCCAGAGGATCAAAATTGTGATGGCATGTCTTCGGATCATCCTCAGGGATGTTTCCCAGACCGTCGCCAATAGCCCATCATGCAGCTCTAGTGCGATGTAAATTAACTACAATTACAACAGTTACAGCTGATTATTATTATTTTTGTAAGAACAGCGAAGTAGCGCGAATAAGCAAAACTGTTGAGTTCTAAAAATTCATCAAAAGACATCGTTAATTTTTAATGTTTTAACTTAATCATTTTTAAATACTTTCACAATGCATTATTAAAATAAATATTAAAAGATGTTTTGCGATAAAAAGATATTTAAAGTTGGTTAAATTAAAACACCACGAACTAATTACTCAAAATTGATTATATGAGTCACATAAAGTGGTAGCAATTAAATTAATATGATTATTTTCAAATAATTAATAATACTTAACTTATAAAACAATAATACCATATTAAATTAATAAATTAAGTCAATGAAATACATTCCCAAAACATTAGAACACATTATATGGGAATCTGCAATAAGGTTAATGATAACATAAATATTACATGTGTGGTAAACAATATCATATATTAGTATTTTGTGTTTTGACTCAACCATTTTTATATAATTTTATTTTCACAAAATACCGCTATCCCATTTTTATTTTCACAAAATATCGCTATCCCATTTCTATTTTCGCAAAATATCGCTATCCCATTTTCATTTTCACAAAATATCGCTATCTAATTTTTTAAAATAATTCTTACTTTAATTTATTAGAAAAATTCCATTTATTTCAAATGATTGATATTCATATGGATAAATTGTTTATCTAATTTAAAGTTATAAATTCATTTCACGATATTCTTATTTATGTAGTGAAATCTTTAAACAAACAATTTATACAATTTCATTAGTTTCGTTTCTTTTTTGTAGGCATTAAATCTTTAAAGCTTATCGTATTCGAAATTTCATTCTTCAACCTCTTACTGTGATTTACGTTGTTACTATCCGATAAAGCATTTTAACACTTGACATACCACACTTTGGCCTCCAAGTAATTCGTTCTTATGTTAACATAATTCAAAAGTTCTGGATTATTCGATTTGTAGTTTCAGTGTCGTAGACTCCAAGCGTCTTTTTTTCTTTTTTTTCTTCTTCTTTTTATTGCCTTTTTTTTTTACATCTCTTTCATGCTAAATTTGGCTAGTCATTTTTTTTAACCAGAAACTTAATTGAATTCATAGATGCTTCTTTGCGAACCAGTATTTTATTGCTGCCAATTTTATGCCAACTTAACGCCACTTTTTGCCCACTTCATTATTCTTGCCACAACTTTGTCGCTTTTTTTTTCTCTGAAATTCCATTATGCCTGGCTAAAACTGCTTTTTTTCAGATTATGTAATGAAATAATTTATTGTGCTATTTGTCAAAATTCTATTACTTCTTTGGAATTTTTGGTAATTTCCTGTAGCTTAAAGTTGAGCTTCCGCTTGACCAGCACAGTCGGCTAATTTTTGTAACAAATGAGATGGCGGATTATGGAAGAAATGATTATGATAAAGCTTGAAATTGTCTCAAATTCTCTGATGGTGTTGCAATAAGCAAATTAGACGTTTGTTTCCTCCCGTGGTGTTCGTTTAAGCCGTCATCTTGAATTTACTATGGACTGTAAAAAATACTCGCTATATCTTAAGTTGGTTGGTGTCGTATCTTCTATTGAATCATATTTCATGGTGTGCTTGAATAGTTTTTGTTATTTCTAGTTTCCGTATAGTTCCGTCTAGTTCTAGTTCCAAGTTAATTTCCGTATTTAGAGACGTTAGAAATTACTGAAAATGCTTGAAATTATAGTTTAGAAACATTATATCTTTATGGTTAGACTCCATGTACGATGGTTATAATAAAAAGTTAGTAATTACATGTGAAAATTAATAACATTCTTACAGCAAAACTAATTTAAATAATAAATATTTTATTATTTTTAGCAATACAATACCATTTTTTGCATGTTCCAAAAATTTCTGTGCCACATCCAATCATTTGAGCCATCCATCATCTGTTAGAAAATAACAATTCGGGAGAAGCTGAAAAAAAATGGCGAATGTTTTAGATTCCCTCGTGGAAAAATTGGCAGTGTCAAAAGTTAGTCGCATATTTATCCTGTTCACTTCAAAGTAAGGGATTCAATAATTTATCTCATTCCCTTTATTATATGATATAATTTAAACTATTTTCCTATAATTCCATTCGTATAATTTATATTATTTTCCTATGTCTTAAATATTAAAAAAAAATGCCTGTCACAGTTGTGAAATTTGTGATTTTTCGACAAATTCTATTAAGTCTTATGTGGATTACTGAAATTCGCATCGGAAAAAAGAAAAAAATTAAATCTTATGATCTATTTAATAGTTTAAATCTTATAAATACCTTACATCTTTCGTGTTCTTAAACACTCAAGCTCGTATTTCTCGAAACCAAGACGTTATTTTAACTGTAATATCTATTCCTGTAATGATGAAGTGTCTTATGATATTCAAAAGTTGATATGTTATGTAAAAGTTCTACTTCGATGAAGTTGCGGTCATGGCGTGCCTTTTCATTCAACGCAATATGGAATACAGCGAAAAATACTCTTTTCTAAGCCACTTGAGTCATTGTCATTACACGGAGAAAATAAAAATCTGGTAAAATTACCGTATTGCATGATAATGACATTTCTGGTAGAGATAACATAATCCTGGCAACAAAAAACTAAATATTCAGTGTCTGAACTATTAATATTGTAATTTTTCTGTTTATGTGTTAACCTTCTACTGGAAATTCTGGTTTTCAATAATATAGTTATTCCCAGACATTCAATAAATAATACAAAGACGAAGGTAAGCCTTACCGAATAAATGACTTTTACGCCATGTTTAAAGGTATTTCAGTAAAAAGACCAAATTTTATCACTTTTACTAATTCTGTAAACCTTATTTTATAGTTAATTTTAGCAAAATCATTACTGAAGTTCTCCGGTAAAAATTACTGAGCAATTTAGTGATCACGCAGAATCAGAAACACTGCTAATATTACTATATTCTGGTAATTTTGATTAAATTTTTTCTCTGTGTAAGATTCATTGAATGTTTTGAAAAATGTTATTTTAAAACCGCTGATTATGCTATGTCATATTAAGACAACTCACCAGATTTTAATTCTATTGGCTACCAAATTGAGTAGGAAGTTGAATAATGTGAAAGCTTATTAGGAAAGTGAGGTATTGTTCCCCTTTTTCCTTTATGCTGAGTATTTTAGCAATGAAAAATAGATTTCGAAAAATATTTTTTTTAAATCTACATTCAATAATTTTTTTTCTTCTGACAAAGATTACATAAAAAATAGTATTTAGTTCTCATATTTGTTTTAGGTACAGTAAGTATTTTTGAAGTTTGCCTTCTGAAGACGTAACCAATTCTCACATTTTTCTAAGTTAAACGTTTACTATAATAAACTGACTAAAATAAAATTTATGTAAAATTCTTTAAATTGCTTTAATAAAGTATATACATAATTTGGAACTTGAAATACCATATTAATGAAAGGATCGAAAATAATAATTGTGCAAGTTTTTACTTATTTCATGAGAATTATAACTGGACAATCCCGTCAATTTTAAGTGATTAATGATCAGAAGTCAGAATAATGATAGAAGTGCAAAGAGAAAATTGCTGAGATCTTGATCGCATAACTTTATTGCTGAGAGGTGTTCAAAACATTTAATAACCATTTATACTACATTGTTAAGATCATTGTCTATGTTGTTGCTTGCGAGATTGAGCATTTGAGTTACCATTGTTTTAAATACCCGATGGGTGTAGTTTCGAAAATAATTGCTTGGAATTATGTTTGGAATGCTTGGTCAACCAGGTGTTCTTTGAATTTCACTATCTTAGAGATATGCCGTATTGCTCTGCAATAAGACGAAAAAAATTTACATTAAAAACGAGCTATTAGGATGATAAGAGGAATTATTTTGTTTATATTGTAGAATTAGAAAATACTAATTTTGTTGAACTTTATTTATTTTATTTATTTATTTTTGAATTTCGTTTCTGAGGTCATTGTCTTCATTGCCGAGTGCTAGATTGAGCATTTGAGGAACCATTGTTTTAAAAACGCGAAATATATAGCTTCGAAAATACTAAATTTGGGATGAAATTTTTAATACTTGTCGAGTTTGGTGGTTGAACAATTGCATCTATCAGATGTTCTTTCTGCTTGGTAAGTACACTGCAAACTTATTGATACGCAGTATTGTTTCGCAATAAAAGGAAAAATATTATATTGAAAACTAGTTATTAAGATAATAAAGTACATATTTTTTTCTATTTTACAAAAATGGAAAATAGCAATTTTGTGAACTTGTTTTTTTAAACTTCATTGTTGAGCTTATTGTTTTCATTGTTGCATGCTAGATTGTGCAATATGATACCTTAAGGTTTATTTCCCAGAATATTTTCTCCGTGTACGAAAAAAATTTATTTCAGGTGATAGAGTAATAGAAATTTAAAAATAGTTTTAATTTTTTAATATTTCCAAAATTCTAAGGTTTTATTAACAATCGGAAATGAAAATTTATTTCAAATTCCAATTTTACTTTCTTTCTAAACTCTTTTTCCAAATATCTTGCTTTGGAATTCTGCTAACAAGAGTCTGCTAACGAAGAGTGTTCCAAATGAATGAAACATAAAAGAGAAATATGAAAGAGATATGTGATTTATCCATGATTAAATGCATGTCTTCTCTAAAAGCAAATAAATTGTAGCAGTCCCAAATGATCATGCAACTTATTTTGCAATATCAGAAGTAAATGAAATACCTGTTTTTACTTTAAAATAGTCAAATAATTTGTTCAAGAATGTTAAAATTATCAACTGTAAAATTTTGTTGTTCTTTGCATTTATAAAGCTTTGTTTCGATGGTTATGGTATTGTTATTATTAAAGTCAAAATCTTACGTATGGTGGTACTGTCTCATAATATTATTATAGTAAAGTTAGTCTCTCAGCCAAAACTTAAAAGTTACTCAATTTTGCATAAATAAGTATTAAAACTGCACAATTGATATTCTATTCGTAGACAAATCACATCCCTATAAATCTGGAGCTACAAACGATTGCAGTTTCAATAAGTTGTTCATATTTTTATAGTTAAGGAATAGTTATAAGTATTTAGATATGATATTATGATAGTTAGTAGAAGCACTTTTAAAACATTTGCTTATAACCACAAAAACTACGATTGCTCGGAGAACAATTTTGTCAAGTTCTTCAATTTTATATGAACAAATAATAATAATGAAGAGACTGATATATAGTTACAGTTTTACACTATTCCATTAATGTTATATGCTGTTCTAGCTGTATACATCGTTTTACATATAATTTCCTATTTGACTCAATTATACAGTACCAAAACAGGTTTAAAATATTATTTTTCTATCATGAAAATAAAAGAAACACTTCATTTTGTTCCAACTGCACTTTTATAAGTTATTAAGAATGAATCTTCAATGCAATAAAGCTATTGAAATGAATACTATTCATGATTTACTTCATCAATTAATTTATGTCAAAATATGCGCTTATTTTGAATTTTTTTTAAACATCTTCAATTTAAAAATCATGATTTCCTATTCATCAAATTCGTTTTAATAGTTAAAAAATCAAAAAACTGGAGAAAAATGATAAATTAATGATATTTTTATCTTTGAGCAGAACAAAAAATCCCAGATGAATGACTAGAAATATGAATTACACTGTTACAAATTTTTGTTGCATTTATACAAATGCTTGATCTTGGCTAATTTCAGTGAGGGAATTTCATATCTAAAATTAAATTTGCGCCTAAAACTAAGGATTCTTTTAAATAACATTTTAGCCATTTTTTTGTTAGGGTATCAACAAGATTAAATTTGCATAAGAACCTATGAACCTCGGAAACATCGTTGTACCAGGTTAGGGACGCTTTTCTATTATGACCTGTTAAGAAGCACGTGAAGACATACTTTTCAAAAGTGAAGCTACCCTAGCGTTGTAGGACAACATTTCCAGGCACGATTCCAGGCTGACTCCAGCCAAGCATTTCCAATTCATGAGCAGTTTTTAATCCTATTTCATAACTTCAGTAAAATTTTCCTGCAACGTTTCTGTGATCCTCTGTTACAGATAACGGTCTTAATCTTCAACAGAAAATAGAATATAAATGATGTCACTGTAGCTTGAAGAGAAACTGCTTAAAAAAATCCTGTGCAACTGAAAGCAAAAAAAATATTGTACCTCAATATTATCTATAAATTCTTTTGTATATTTTCGAATCATATATATTCCTACTTATGCGTACATGCTTTTACAAATTGAGTGTTTCGATTCAAGGTGAACTTCCGTCAATGGGTAATGGAATTTAAGCAATAATGCTGCATCAGCTGAAATCAATTAATAAATTTCTCTTGGGGCAATTTAGAAATTAACTGACCTCTCTGCCTAATTGAGCAATACTCAGGATTTAAACTGTTTCAATAATTGTTCCAATTTGTGAACCAGTAGGAAGTATGTTATATTTACACCAGGCCTTCTATCCACTTCTACTCAATAAATTAATACATTCTGAGTCATTATCTATACGAATCCTATAATTTAACTAGGTGTTTTTAAATAAGAAATTCGGATTCACATTTCTCATTCAGAAGAACGAATTTCACTGTGAACTTGAATAAATAACAGAACTTTAATTTTAAATTTTCCCTTGCTAACTATTTTTGAAACGTAAATTTAATTGTTATCACTGCAATACATGACTATTTTAATTTTAAACATAGTTAAAAATGATAAACTGCAGCATTCAATTTCTGCAACTAAACATAGTGTATTAGTATTCAAAACAACGATCATTCAAGAAGACATACTTGGTAGATGCGTCATGCCAGATAAAGGAGATTTTAGTGAATAATCTCAAAGAAATATGTTTATTAGTGAAATAAATGTTTGTATTAAGTAGATTTTCTGATAAAATAATAATACAGTCAAACCTCGCTATAGTGAACACGGCTTATAGTGAACTCCAGTATATAGTGAACGAAATGCTCGGTCCCGTGCATTGCTATACACGGATAATGTTATTTTTAGGGGATATAGTGAACCAAAAAAGTGAGGAAGTTGGATATAATGAACTTTTTTCTGCCTTCGATTGATCTCCCCCCTATTTTCTTTGTTATAATTTTGGAATTTCTACTCCAAAATAAATACATATACCGATTTTTAAATTACCATCTATAGAAACTACTTTTATGTGCTCGAATGGCAGGTTAGACAGGTTTAAAAAGCGGAATAACAGAAATTCAGGAAAAATTATCTGAGAATCGGGAAGTGTTTCCATATCTGATGTTGAGGATTGCTCATCAGCTAAAGATTACTAATTTTTATTTGTACGCAAGACGAAGCGTGATGAAAAATAACACATTTTTTGCTACTACATAATATTTTTCAGTCATTTATATGAATATAATGTAATAAAAGAGAGGAGTTTGGAAACCATTAGTGAAATTGCCCGCGTAACGGATATAGTGAACTCCCGGTTATAGTGAACCGGAATTTCGGTCCCTTGAAGATTCACTATAGCGGGGTTTGACTGTATATAACATTTAACAAGAATCTCCTAGCATATGAATTTTTTTTTTCGAAATAAACGATCTTAAATATAAAAGAAATTTGAAATCACTAGACCAACTAACAATATTTTTTCTAAAATACAATTAAGATTAAGATTTTAAAGTAATTGTGCTACATTACTTTACAAGTGAATTTGACAAAAAATTTCTAAGAAGATTCCTATTTCAATACTACAATTTGAAATATTATAATACGATATTCTTCGATTTCAATATTCTTCGTTACTGTATTACAAGAGATTAAACAAATTGAAAAGCAATAAAGAAGCAATTGGTAAAACAACGAAGTGAGTTCTTACAACAACCTTTTGAGGGGATTTAACCAAAAAATATCCCAAGAATGAAAATACAAGATAAGAGAAAAATTAAGTTCATAAGCTCATTCTACAGATAAAGTGATGAAAAATAAGGTTTGGGATACAAGTGTTAGAAATTGATTAATAAAAATGGTCTAAGAAACCCATATTTCTTCCATCAAAACTTAAACTGTTGGAAATAATATTTTAAAAAGTTATTGAAGCATTTCATCACAAAGAGTAAACGTAGAAGCGATGTTTCTGTTTTAAAAATTCGCTTACAAGGAAAAAGATTCGTCAAATTCCAATAAATCATCGTGTGATGCTGTACAAATAACGCAATTTGAAAAATATTTTTCAAACAATATTAATTTTTTTCCCTTTTACGTAATAGTGGTGATTATTTAATTTTCATACGAAGGTTACAAGATTTTTTGTTATTATGAAATGCATACGAAACAAGAAATTAAAATATATGAGCTCAAATCTTCGAGCGCTGTTTTGATGTGCCTATCCATGTCAAATGTTTCAAAACGTGGCTAATGCGCTCGTTAAAAATAGAATTTCTAGCGAAAAATCACGTCTATTCAATAGAAATTAAACTGTGTCAATTTTGCAACTTAACACTAGAATAACCACATTTTGGACTAACCTGAAACCGTCATTTGGGGTCAATTTAACCACCATGAGAAATCAATGTTGATTTAAAGTAAAGGATTTTTTAATTGATGATATTTGTTGAAAACCCAATACATAAGGATTTTTAGAGATGGAAATAATTTTTGTTATTTTTTTCTTAACGTAATGACAATATAATAATGCAGTGTAATATTGTAATACAGGTTGTTCTTTGGCGGAAGCACAAGGAGTACGAAAATAAATAAATGCAAATATATGCAATACGCATTAACACACAGCATGTTTTAACTAAATTGCACATTATATATGCGTAGGCGTAATATCCTAGTGACGTAAAAGTGACGACAAAAAATCTACAAATTGGTGTTTAGCATCTCTCATAGCTATCAGAAGTTTCATTCTCTTCCTTTCAAATGTTACAATGATTTTGAGTATTTCTTTTATTTTAGTGACTGGATATTTTGAATTATGTGCTATCTGGATGTGTAAAACATTAATCCGTAGTTCTTCAATGAGGTCAATAATCGCTAGCAATGCGCAAATCGTGGAAAAAGTATTCATTGGAAAACTATCCAAGCATTGAGCAAAACATTATTTTAAACATTCCTAGAAAATCAATTTAAAAAGATTCGAACTTCGATTTACATCGTGTAGAATATGTCTAGTTTGTCATTTCGTTCGATTGCAATAATTGAGAGTGCTTATAATTAAGAGTACTCTGTGCAATCGTTTGCAAACACATGCTCCCTTGAATATTATTTAGATTTTTGAGATTTTTTTGTGGACCTATACATTGAGTGATTCGTTTTCATTCTTTAGTGCAAAAGATTAATGTCATGACAAAGAAATGACATAAAAAGTTCTTTTTATTTTGTTGTTTAGATGTATAATCTTAATTATGTGGGCATTTCTTTTTAACGAAAAAAAAATTATCTGCAAGTTTTACTGAGGTAAAAGAATTATCAAGAGAAATCGCTCTACTCGAAATTTAGGTGTGGTTCCATACTTATGGAACGATATTTTCCCAGAATTGTAATTCATTAGGCCACTTTTCAACGTGCACAAATATAGATGTCCATTCAATTTTTACTTCTTTTTTTTTAAATTTAAAGCTGTTGAAAACAAAAACTTGAAGTCAAAGTTAGGTAGATGTTTGTCATGCGATAAATTTGTATAGCAATAACTGTTCAGCGAAACAACAAATCTGAAAATCAATAAGAGTTCAAATAAGGTACCATCGAATCAAGGATACCATATAATTTGCGTAAATTATTATGGGACAATTTTTAACACGCTTGACTCCCATATCTATTCTGGAAATCATCATCACAAGGTTGCAGAGACTTGCAAAATCGAAAACTGTCAGGAATTTCAAAAATGAATGTTTTTCCTACGAGGCTCAAGATGATTCTTTCTGTCTAGTATTTTATTGATTATTTATTTTAATAATCAACATAAATTCATGGCATTTTGATATCATATACTGAATTTTGTTTTTAAAACCTTTAATAATAAGAATTTCAAAGCTCACGCGTATCTTCAAAAACAACCTAAGAAATGGCAAAAAATAAATAAAATGACACTAATGACCCTTCTAGTGTTTAATTGCAACTATTAATTAATTTACTTACATGAGTTCAACCCAAACTGCAAAAAAATATGATATAAAGTATAGCACTTTGGGTGCATCATCCGCAAAACATATTTTAGCGCAAAATCCATTAATATCGTAAAATTATGTACCATAATTGGAAAATAATATTTATTTCGAATTCAGCGATTTTGCAGTTATAATTACTGTAAAAATGACGGCGTATGATATTTTTTTCTTCCTTAGCATGTTCCGATGAAATTGGATTATACGATAAAAAAAAATACCAGCACCCTAAGTGTCTGTACTTTTTACCAGAAATTGATCCGGAATTTTTTACAGTGCACTGAACCACTAAGATTAACGATTCGTACGTTATAATTCAATCGTCTGATTGAAAATAATTAAATATATCTTCTAGCTTATTGTTCACTGAGGAAAAAAATAGTCAAAACTACCAGAATATGGTACACATTTACCATGTTTCTGGTTCTATAGAGACTCCAAAAAGCTCAGTAATCTTTACCAAAGCACGTGGTAATGTTTACGGTAAAATTTACAATAAATTATGGATTTATAATATGTGATAAAATTGGGGAAATGCTGTAAAATTTGGTAATTTATTCCTGATACCTTAGAGCATGGATGAAAAATCATTCCAGTACATTTATTTTTCAATTTTGTATTTTTTACTAAATATGTGCTGAAATAATTTTGAAAACCAAAATTTCCAGAAAACAATTACCATTTGAATGGAAAAATTTACAAAGTAAATGGTTTAAATGCCGTATATTTTGGTTTTATTAACCATTTTTTTAACAGAATTGTCGTCCCTGCATAACGGTACTTTTCCGTGCATTTTTTCCTGTGTATGTTGGTATAGTTAACTTCTTTTCACTTCCAATCCACGGAAAATCATAAATGATTTCTCATTTCCCTCACTAAAAGTTGCAGTTTCAATTACAAAAATACAATAATTTAATCTTCGCTTTCATACAATAAACTAAAGACGAGTATTTTAAGAAGAAAAAATTTTTTTATTCCTTACCATATAATGTGTAACTATCTTTAAATATTTTTAAAGAAATGTGCAACGACACTCATTAGTCTATGATATCTACTTACCCCTATCAAAAATTATAAAGATATAAAACGAATTTTGACATTTTATATTCTTTTCTATTAAGTAAAAAATATGTAGACGGAATCATTATTCATTTACGAAGAAGACAAACAAAAGGAAACACATATGTATTTATTACATTAATTTTGACTTTAATATACTTTCCTATAAAAGAAAGAATGTAGAGATTTTATATGCTCCGTAATGTGTTTTGTGTTCCATATATATGATTATAATAGTCAATGCTAAATTTAGAATGATACACCTTCATTTCCGATTTTTACAGATAATTTTATTAGATTTGAGCTTGTTTTAGATCTAATAATAATTTAATATAATTTTTGGAAATGAATCAGAAAATATAGTAGTAATTTAATTTATACGGAAATCCTATATTTTTTTTTTATTTATTGTCCTTAATCAGTTCCGCTCCCCCTTTTACACAGAGTCACGTTTTAAATGAAAGTGACATTCTCGAAATTTTTGACAGAACTACATTCTGGAAATCTAAATTTGTTTGACTTCTTTGCATTGAAAAGAGACGGAAAACAATTGTTAGAGAAGAAAAATCTTGTTTAATGTAATGCGTATGCTAAAAGGAAAGCAAAAAGGATTTTTTCAGTTACTGTAAGATCTTAAATAAAAGTAGGAAGCTTTCTCTAAAAATAAATGGAGTTCTTTATAAGAAAAGTTCTAACTTGTTTATATGACAAGTAATTAATTTTGAACAATGCCACACTCATAGCAGAGTTTCATGTAAAATTGCGAATAAGTTACAAAATATTTCGTATAGTTTCGAAATTTCACAAACTCACCATTTAGCTAAAGAAAATATGTCTCTTTTTAAAATAAGAAAAAGAACAAATAATTCTTTGAAGAATGATTAAATTTATTCTTTTAAAGCGCACTTCCTACGGCCATTCTTGATATTACATATTTGATGGTTAATATTTTGGCAATGCTATTTTTCATCTTGAAAATAAATAAATTAAAACAATAATTAATGTATACAAATTATATTATATTAAGATATTATCATATTCAGATTGCATTAGATATTAAGATATCATTTTTATAAAAATTATAAAATAACTGCAATAAAAAAAATTATCATATTTCTTAAAATTAATTAAGAAGCTTATCTTCTTTATTTTCTTTCTTTAAATTCCTGTTTTACAAGGGACGGTAATATAAAACGTGAAGTGTAATGTAAGTTAAAGTAGACAAACATGTAAACACAAACTCCAACACCATTAATTTTATCAAGAATACAATAATTTAAAATTTCAAAGCTGGAGTTTAAAATATTAAAACGAAAGAAAACTGCGTTTTTGCAATGCTGCTTCGTTTAAATTTTTGCAATGTTCCTTTTTTCAATTTGAAACAATACATGCAGCATTTTTTACTTTTTTAGTGCATACTTGTTAAAATTAACTCTTGAGTTAGTACAATTATACACTTAAAATTAGCAACATTTTTTTAATTAGGTATGTTTATTTGTATAGTTGAAAATTTACTATATTTTTAATAACAAATTTAATTTGACACAGTTTAATAATTCAGTTTAATTAAATGCAAAAAAAAGGGGAAACTAAAAAACATTTAGTATTTTTACTTTTTTGTTCTTTCAAAGAATTATTCTATTTTTTTTCCTTTTTATCTCGCAAATCAAACGCCATATATATGGCTTCGTTTTTCTTTCCACCTTTAAATGTTACTGATCTTCTGATTTTTTTTTTAAATTTTAAAATGCTTTCTCTTTAAATTTCGAAAGCTTTCTTCATCGAATATTTTCCATGCATACACGTTTGAAAAAAATCGAAGGAAAATTCATGTTTTTTTTTAAATATTAATTTTCTAAATATTACTATGCATTAGTGTTAATACCAGCATTTAAAAAAACAGCTCGTATAAAAGTTTATAATGAGGGTTAAATAATTACTTGTTACAAAATGTGTTTAAAAAACTCAAAATAGAAAATCT
Organism: Parasteatoda tepidariorum; assembly: GCF_043381705.1. Taxonomy (NCBI): domain Eukaryota; kingdom Metazoa; phylum Arthropoda; class Arachnida; order Araneae; family Theridiidae; genus Parasteatoda; species Parasteatoda tepidariorum. Next base: position 85,079,047 of record NC_092210.1, on the reverse strand, counting down.
GTGAGAAAAAAACAGGTTAAGTTACACTACCGTCCTTAATTTCAATAAATTTATTCATTCTTCAGATTTTCCAAAACAATACAAAAAATAATTCCCAGATACGAGAATGCATTACTTTATTTAAGCTTAAAAAACTTAATTCACTACAAAATTTTGCATATACCGAACACAGAATAATTTTGTCACGTGTCCCTTCAATTCAAATATTGAATTCAAATTCAAATATTGAATTCAAATTCAAAAGAGATTATCATTTCAAAAATTGAACGATTTCATTGAATTCTTCCAGCTTTCGGATCTAATGGTTTTCCAGTTGTATTAAACCAATAACCGCCGATGCCTTAGACTTGTGATAATGATGTTTTTTGATGTAATTGTGCGTATAATTTGTGAAACACATCCTTTATTTCACATGATACGATGCAGGAATCAAAACTTAGATCAAAAACTTCAGTTTTTGAAAAATATGATATAAATAAATTTTTACCATCCTTATGAGCATGTTTTAAATTTGAACTGAATTAAAGCAGTTTTAAAAGTAACAGCTATGCGTATTAAAGTACCCTATTATGAGTGCTTTTTGTGAAAAAATGAAAAAATAGAGGTATATATTTGAATTAAATAAGTGACAATGTTACTGCTCGTGATTTTAAATGATAGCTTTAGCATATATATATATATATATACATTAGGAATCAATGAAATAAATTCCGTTTTAAATCACTTTACCTAACAGCTAGGTTAAATAATTTTTAATGCTTTAGTTGTACAGTGATTTAATTCTATTTCTAATCCATAGAGCCCTTTCCGACGCTACAGAAGAATACTGGAGGTGTACTAATCTTAAAATCAGTTAGAACGTTGGTTAAGGGATTTTGATACAAGTGACTGGTTTATGGTTTACTATTTAAATAAATTATTCATTTTGTATTTTACACTTCTATTTTTAATAAACCCATTTCTTAATACATGGAATTGATTTACTATTCAAATAAATCGTTCATTTACTTTGTATTGTATACTTCCAATGTTAATAAATTCTTTTTTTAATAAAATGAATTGGTTCACTATTCAATTGAATCATTAATTTTGCATTCCATACTTGCAAATCATAACAAAACCTTAAACCAACCGTCAAAATCTAATGTGGTTAAAACTCCGATTAAAATATTATTCTCCCAAACATATTGCACTTCCATATTCTTAATTATGGCGAATTATTTACACGATTTGTTTGGGCAATTATAAATACATGATAAATCAACAACAAAAAAATTACTATCATTGTTTTTTTTTAAGATTTCTTTTTCTAAACTACTCAACATTTAATGTTTATATGAACTTATTATATTACGAGCTGCATAACATCTTCTTTCATGAGAGTAAAATTACTTTAATCTAGCTTCTCATATGAAAGCTTGTTTACAGAAATAGGATTACTGCAGAAGCTTTATATGACACGATAAGAAATTGCCTGATGTCACTGATAAGTACAAACAATATCTTATGAAATAATATCAAGGCCTATTCATCATTAAATTGTCATCAGTTCCTATTCTATCATTTATTTTGTCTTGTGTTACAAGATCCCAGATAAGAATATATTTCTGTTATCAGTGGTGGACGCTGGTGAAATAACAAAATGAAACTATTATATAGTTTTATTTAGTTTACAATGTTTTACTAGATGTGTGATTTAATACTGAGACCTTAAATTTCTTTTAAATAATGATAACCACATAAAGAAAATTAAAGCATGAAAAGCCAGTCAAAAACGTTTAATAATGACAAAAATTACATTCTAAATGAGTTTTGCTTTGTTTCTTTTTGTCCCTGTTATTTTTTAATCAAATTGTGAATTTTTAAGGAATAGATTATAAAGTTTTCATCAAAATTTCGTTTTTTATTTTATCATATCCGAAAATTGCTTTTATAACGTTTCCCTCAAAACTGAAAAACTGTATTGGTGATAATGTATTTTTTTTTTAAATTTTTTAATATAAAATAATGTTGTGAGAAACGAGGAATTCAATGATTATAGTTTAACAGTTTGCGAATCACGTATAATTGCTTATATTACGTAAACATCAAAAAAAATTTAGAGAAATAGAGTCGCATTACTGTTTATCATCGTATTTCTATTGTATATCATCGTATTTCTATGTATATCATCGTAGTCTGTATTTCAATCAGATGAATACTAGCTGAATACCCGTTTTTTGAACAGAATAAAGAGCTTAAATATATTAATTTTTGTGTATTTAACTTAAATATATTAATTTTCTGTCCTTGCAGTACCTTTACAATATTATATTATACAAAACACGTTTAATCCAATGCTAATCCACCTTTAAGGAACCTATACTCTGTATCAAGTTAGAAAGAAACCATTGCGGTATAGAATTTTTAGTAATCATCTACGACTGCCTAGACTTCTGTTGTATTTCGTAATCAAATTATTCGAGTATGTTTTCAAAACAACATAAAAGCTTTTAAAAGTTAAATAAGTCAGGCAGAGATTTAATTCCTGTACGATATATATCATTGAATTATCAAAAAAAAAAGTTATAGTTTCGCAGCCTTGCTGGAATCCTAGGCTTTTCGATAAATATGGAGAACATTCGTTCTTTAAAAGGAAACAACTATATGGCGTTGCAAGTTCATTGGATTCGATTAGAGCCCCTGAATTAGAGAGGCTGACTCGTCCGCCATTTCGGAGCAAAAACTTTCAACAAGCGGAAGAGCTACAAGATTTGGCAACTCATCGCTGCAAACGGCACTAACCTCAACTAAGAAAATCCGTAACGAAAAGCGTGTTTGCTTACATCGATTAACGCAGTTTTTCAGAAACTATTTTTTAACACTCGAACAAATTCATTGCAAAATTTATTATTGTTGGAATCTAAAATAAAAAACATTATTCATTACTAGATGGAAACAATTTATACACATTTTTGGTTCTTTAATAATTATAAATAAAAAAAATAAGCAAATGGAGAAAAATCAGTAATTTTATATTTGCATTTGATTTAAGCTTAGCTAAATTAGTCCTGGTTTCGGACAAGTTATCCACTTCAGTCTTTTTTTTTATGAATTTTTAAAGGACTTGGAATAGCATCAGGCTTAGTGCTATGTTACTATATTTCCCATTTACTTAAAGTTGAGATTATTCAAAATGAACCTGCAAGAAGATTTGAAATTTTTTTTTTTCATACTTAAATTATATCACATTAAAATCACAGATTTTAAATTTTGTAAATATACTCTCCTTAACTTTTCTAAAGCAGAAACTAATTATTTCAGCAATTTAACACAAGAATTTTAACGAAAAAAAAATAACATTTATGGATTCAAAAACGTAGGATAAATCGCATATTAAAAAGATTACTTATAATAAATGTAAACAAACCGTGTGATTAACAACCAACCAAACTAAATTAGTATCTATAAAAATCTAGAACAGCGCGGAGAAAAGTTTTGGGCAATGATACAGAATTTACTTTTTCAAAATCTTATCTCATAGAAAATTAATTTTGGAAACAACATAATACTTGTATTTAAATTGCCAATAATTGGAAAACATTTTTAGTGAACATTGCTTAGTAAATAATTTTTAACAAGCTTATAAAGCGGTAAAGAATTAAAAGAGTGTCCACCCAATTTTCAAAATTTTGCCCAAGATGCAATCGAACATATTTAAGAAGTTGTAAAGCAGAGAATTTAGTGAGCTATTGTACATATATTGCTTCAAGCTAAATTAATTTTTCATGCAAAAACTTTGGAATTATGCTATTTACTAAAAAATGTATAAAAGAACAATTGCATTTGATGATCTTATAAAAAAAATAGAATAGAAATAAAAATAACACAAATTTTACAAGGCTAGTTATTCCTCACCAAAAGAGTACTAAGTTTTAGTAAACATTGCGTATTAAATTACCCAATCATTTGGGGGGGGGGGTACAGAAAACCGTTTACACCCTTTTTCCTATCACTGACTGGGTGGGGACCATGGACGAGTGCAAGTGTAAAAACATCCCTCAGAAAACAGCCGTAACAGGGGAGCCCGAAATCTCAGACCTTGCCGGAATGAAAGAGTTAAGCGATATCCTACTATAAGTAACTATCTGACACATTATTGAATCAAAATGAAATGTAATTAGAATTAGGTAAATATTTATTTTTAACGAAATAAAAGGAAATACCTAAAAGTTAATACAAAACTTGGCGATTCTGAAAGAAGTTTAGCGAATATTTATTCAGCTCATCTCTTGTCTTTATTTGCTTGTTTTTATAAAACACAGACGCCCAATAGTAATAAATAAATTATTAAATATTGTTTAAAGATCATATTTTAAATAAATATTTACTTATTAAATGCAATTTTCAATGAAAATTCTTATATTTTATTTATAGTTAGAAGAGAACAATGCAAGTAACCCCGAAATGCATTATTTTATTATTTTTTTTAAAAAGACAAAAACAATCATCATAACATTTTAAGATCACTTACATACTGCATATATAAGTAAATAAATGCAGTAAATTATAAATAAATGAGTATCTAGCTGACATAAGCGAGCTCCACTTCCTGGCTGCCAGTCATATCTTCTACAATTTATTACCCATTTCTTCTTTCTGTCGAGAAATGATGGAAATCTTAACATTAGAAAGTCTTTTTTTAATAGTGCGTCCAATCCACAGCTGTACAATTACCCATATCATTAATTTTAAGTATCTAAATGGGCTTCTAACTCCCACGCTAATAAACACTACGTAACTTGCGAACTTAATTGCTCCATAATGGCGAACAGTTCAGCTCCCACAATAGAGGAGCCTTAGGTTTGATTAGTCCGCTAAAAATGGCACCGCGCATGCTGACATAGTCTTAACAAGTGAAATGGAGAGATAAAGAATTTTTACTTTAATTTCGCGTTCGAGAAAATCGTCTGGAAAAGACAGCATTTATTAATTTTTATCAGTTTCCTTAAATGCAAACAGAAAGTCGTACGTTTGATTCGATTTTCAGGTATCATTTACATTAATTCTTATTACTTGTTAATTGTTTATTGGTGTGAATAACTACTATCATTATTATTAAGACTACTAGCGAAAAAGAGGCTTTTCAACGTCGTTTTTTGGCGTGCACTTAGATTCAAACAGGCTCTCCATAGAATAATGGGTTTTTCTCAACTTGAAACAGAGTATAGGAATTAACATTTTATGATGCTAGCCCAAATTATTCTTTAGTTATAACAGTGACACAAACACACACATTTAGTAATAAGTTTAATACTTTTAATAGTTTATGTTATTTTAGATAAATTGCTTAAACTTAGAACCTTAGATTCGTAAAATTGAGCTTCAGTTCCTTTTCAAATGGGTCTTTATTGTATAGTGGAAACATAAAATTGTAAAAAAAAATCTTTATATGCACTAGATTATAAAGCTTAAAATACGTGATAATATTTGCAACTTGTTTGCCTAAATTCCCGAGAGCATAATTGCGAAAACAATGTAATTCTCGCAATCTGTTTCACCTACTCTTTTTTTAAATTTAAGATTTCAATATAAAATGAGAAAAAAAAAGAATATTAATTTAATTAAGAATTTAATTAACTAATTAAGAATTAAATGAATTTACCATTTTTAATTTTCGTCGAATGGTACTTAAAATTCAGATTCTTAACATGAAAAATGTTTTCAAAATGCACCAATATTGCCTAATATAAAAATTACTCAGAAATAAAGCTCTCTTTTTGACCACATCTATCCTTGAGCAATATTTTTGACCATCATATCAGTACCAAATCATATAATTTTGCACAAAAAAATTTTTTTAATGTTAAATAAAATTGCTTTTCTACTTCGCATTTTGGAAACAATTTAACAATGACGTCATCATATAGGAGTTAATACTCTTACTTCCCAAGCAGTTTCTGACAAAGAGTTAGTTTTCATTCACTCATACTTTGTTTTCTTTATGTTATACTTCCTAAATTGTTGAAGTAATTGATTCGTTACGTCACTCATAAGGCTTTTGATAACATTTATATCATCAGACAAATAAAGTTAATTTCTTCAATTCAATTTGTTTCCTCGGAGAATTTCTTGGGAAACGGTTGCCCCTACATTGTGAATTTTGAATACCCATTATTTATAGTGCAGTTCATATTTGAAATTATTAATTTCTCTCTTTAAAGAAATGTGTAGAAATTAGTTATTTAAAGTTGGGACTAATCGATATGTTTAACTAAACATAAAGCTTTTGACGAAATTAACATCCTCAGACAATCAATCTCGAAATTAACATCCTTAGTAATTTTAACCTGTCGAAAAGTTCGCTCAGCACATTTCTTAGGGAAAAATCTAAAGGTTTCACCTATAGATGATTAATTTCTTTTTGAAAGAAATATAATTGTAAAAATTAGTTATTTAAAATTGAAAAAATTTTAGGAGAATTAGGAATCCTCTCAACATAACTTGTAAGTTGTTTTGGAATTCTAATTTTAAATATTTCGAAACACGTTGATTTTATTTATTTATCTATTTTTCAATTTCATTCTTCATGTTGATTATTTTTCTAAAACTTTCGGTTTAACAAGTTTAATGCTCAAGATTTTCGTAAGTAGAAACTTTAATATAGATGTATTTCAAAAATTGAAGAATCTTTATAAAAAATGCAAATTCATTTAATGAAAAAAAAGCACATAAGGAGACAGAATACTCAACTGAGAAGAAAAAAATGCTCGTCTTAAGACGCAATATTATCGCAGATTAAAATATTTTGTAGACAAATCTGCTTTTCATAATCATCATCAAATGCCTTATTCTTTTTTTGGGGGGGGGCTTGCCCTTTTTAAATCTTATACATGATTCATCACATATTGAAAGCATTTTCTTTTTGTTTTTCACACTTATTTTATTATTTTAAAATGTTGTTCTTTACATAAAGAAAATATTCTATATACTTTCAAATTCTGTAGTAAACAAAACACGTAGTATCTCAATAAAGGAAGAAGTGAGCAATATTTAATTACCAATTTAGAGTAACTCAGAATCAACATATGTTAAACTCTATTTCTAATGAGACAAAGTTAGATTTAAATTAATCTGTAAATTACCAACTTACTAATGACCTCATCTTCTGTTATTCTAAGCGGCTTTCAATGTTAAAAGCTATTTCAATCAAATTATTGAATTAACGAAAATCGATTATCTCCACCTCTGCCTAGAACTGTTAAGGGAGTTTTAAACAAACTTCACGGAATGTTATTTTCAATAAAGGTCAGAAAAGATTCCATTAACGAAATAATCTTAAAACGGAAGACGAATTAGAATTCTTGTTTACAAGAGAAGCAAATAATTGCATGCACAATGGAAGTTTACAGATTATTAAAATAAAAATTTTAAAAAATGGAAGTATGTTAAAAATAAAATTTAAAAATAAAAGATACATGTAGAATGATTTTTACTCTGAATGAAATTATGTTTAATTGAAAATAAAATTGCCACTTCAATTATTTATTTATTTTCATTCCCGCGTTAGTTTAAAGAAAGTTTATTTCTAACACTTATTAGCATGCTGTCATATTTTATAAATAGTTTGCTTAAATGACAATGACGAAATTTAATACAAAAAGTTTTATAACAATTTAAAAGAAATTTTGTTAACTTAAAAAAAATAACTCATATATTTTTTTTTAAATTTTATGTCCTAAATTATTTCGTATTTTTTTAATTTTCTAAATTATAATCTTGTTTCTATACCAGGTCTTACGATATATTTCTTGATAGTATTATAGATTGATGATATGTTATTTTACAAATACCAAGCACTATTTCAAGCAATAGCACATATTCCATTCGTGCACAGGCTCTCCAGCATATTTCAATTGTACAATTGCATTTTAGTAGTACATGGCGCGCGTCAAAATGTTCAGCAGTCATAGGAAGACTGGAGTCACAAAGAGATCAATCAGGTGAATCGGTTACACCGATGCGAAAGAGGTCAGACCTCAGACAGCCATGTCCAGTTAAAAGTCTAGAGCCTGCCACTGCTGTTTTTAGGGGCATTAGTAACGTAGTTAGGGTTCTCAGTAAGGATTTTCCAGCTCTGATCCTTAGATGCCCTCTTTTTCTAACTTCACGTTCTGCTTAAATGTTGTTCGATACTAAATTGATTGATTTCTATGCTGGTTCGTTTGTTAACAAATGATTAAAATAGAATGGACTGTATTAAAGATTTTTATTATGNTCCTGGGGGTGGCCTCAAATATGCAAATTATTTAGTGCTAACTATTAGCTTAAGTTGCGTTATCGGACACAAAATTGTACTTCTTCTGATTAAACATATGTATTTTTTTAAACATATTTGGATTCTTAGGGATTAGGGGGTAGCGGCAATCTGGGAAATATGGTCCCCCTAGTTTGGTCAGGAGAGTGATCCACAGTTCGGGCCCCTTAATGTTAATTTCCCTTTTTGTGTTTTTATTCATATTTTTAAAGCGAATTAAGAAATTCAAAGAAAAAAAAGCACTTATTTATAAAACCCATTTACCCAAAACTAATTTCATGCAAAAAATAATTTTTAACGCTTATTTATTTATTTTTTTTACTTAATTTTACTGTGGATGAAAAAATTTTGAATTAAGAGGTATAAATTCTTTATACTATATTAATCTAAGCACTTTTCTATTGCAAAATCTAAAATTTCAACAGTTTTTATTTGGAAGAAACCGACAAAAATTAATATTAATTATTTTTAAATCAATTATTTGGCGACAATGAAGAAATATTTAAATGGGGTGATTAATCTTTAAACGTGGTTGACTTACGCGAGCGTAGAGTAAAATTTCATTCATATTTTTTTCGCTATTAACAGTATTTTTCGCAATTGCTAACCATTTTTTTAAATTATAAAATTGTACACAATTTAATAAAGATATCTGAATAAAACATTTTACTGAATAAGAACTTTTTATCAACGAATGTCGAGTTCTATAACAGCATGTTTCTGATAGAATGTGATTATTCATCAGTTTTTTTATTTTATGTGTTAGTTTGTTCCTTCAATAATTGATACAATTTCAATTATATCCAAACGTCTGCATAGATTTGAAATAATATGTTTATCAAATGTTTCAATATATATTTTATAATTATTAATACGAATATGTAGTCAACATTTATAAGCATCCTAAAATTTCTGTACATTTTATATATCGTCTTAAGCTTAAAATAAATTTGTTAATTACCTGTCTGCTCCTGTTTCGCAGAATTATTTTTCCAGCTATTTAAGTAAATTCTAACATTTCTCAAAATCTTATTCTTTACTCTACCACGTATATTATTTTTCCATTAATATACTAATCAATTGTTTTAGTACTTTAATTTATGTTTGACATTAAAACAAAATTCCTTTTTAAATTATTGTTAAGTTTTCATTGAAAGAGAACTTAGAATTATTGCCAGCTAGTTGAGAATAAAATCTTGTTAAGAAATTAAAAATATTCTACTAATTAAAATTATTCGATGCAGAACTACGGATACTATTGGTTTCGAAAAATGAAGATAAATTATTGATAGTCTTTTTTTATTGCTTCTTAATTCGTTAAATAATGAAAAATAAATACATATGTGCACGCAGCAAAAAAATACAACAGTTTGCTTTGTTTTTCTTTAAATGAACAAGAAACTATGAACCTACAATTTTATTTTGACGTTCAAAGTTATTCTTGCCCGCTTACTTTAAGAAAATTACCCTTTTCATTCAAAAGTAGAAAATATTTGCCTGAAAAGTTGTTACTATTATTTCTCAACTTTAGCACAATTCAAAATAGTATTGATATATCAGGAAAATGCTCGATATGCCTCGTTTTGTTAAACAGATACAAAAATAATAATTTAAAAAAATAGTAAAAAGATTCCAAAACTGAGCTATTTTTATAATTATCTCAAGATATGCTCTCAAAAAATGAATCTCAAAAAATGCTCTTTTTCTAACATTAGGATTTTTCTACTTAAATAACCTATAATAATAGTTTAAACACACGTTTTGAAGAAATTATGAATACAAATTTTGATCTAATATTTAATAATAAGGAAGCAAGAGCATTAATGATTCATTGATATTTGTTTCATTGAACCAAAACAGTTTTTTTTTGCAACTATTGAACTTTGATTAATTGGACTAGGGTTCATTTCATGCATGTAATTTGACTTTAAAATTTCAAGTATAAGATGCAAAAATTACAAAAATGCTTAAGCTGGCTTTAACTAACATTAAAAATTGACAAAATCGTCGGCAAGTATCTCATAAGAAGAATTTTAGAGTTAAAACCGTAACAATTGTTACTCTTGCTTAATTATGGATATTATAAACCAAAATTCTCCTTTCTTTTAATTCTTTAAATTATATTTTTTAATAAATTAACGAAATGAGTGTGTAAATAATATCCATTTTTTTTACTGTAAAACAAGTTTACTTAGTATCATTCGCAAATCTCATAAAGTGCAAATTCTTGAGCTTCCGTGTAAGATAGTAGGATATTTTGTGCATGATCAGTAGTTTCAAGAGTGAACTCGTATATTAGTAGGTAACTAACTTTTTTAAAAATTCTAATTCAAAACAGTACTTATTGTTTTACAAATGTAACGAAGCATGTGTATTTTTCAAATGGTTGCTTAAATAATTTTCACATTATCCATCAATTTTCTCTTGATAAAGCAGGAACCATGACCCTAGTAAGTAGCCGAAAACTAAATCATTATGAATTATTATCTTTTACTTTTTTTAAAAAAATTCTCTAACCTTGCTATTTATACTCTATCCGCTGCAATATGTTTTTGTTTGAGTCAAAATATTGACATTTTTTCATATTTTTTACAATTAACATACATCATCATAGTTTAAGAAATTAACATTTTTAAAAACTTGAAATCATTTTTTAAGAGCGCATCTCTAACAATACTTCGGCGAGTAATAAAAATTTAATTTAGAACAATTTATGGATTAGTTTATCCTCTACGTTACAATCCCCTGCAATTTAAAACTCGTTGATGAAATTGATGAGTTTTTGCAAAAAGTAACTGTTACAGACCAACTGAAATAAAAGAGTTGCTCGAAAAAGATACATATAATTAAAAGATACATTAATAACAAATTCGAGAAATGAAACAATAATTAAATAGTTAATTGAATGTATTAAAGCTAAATAAAACATAATGAAATTAAGTGTTATTAAAAGCCTATCTAAATTGTTCGTAAGTGTAAGTTTAATAAATTTCTTTCATTAGCGAGATATAATAGGTAAACACGATTTTTCTTCATTTTATTTAATAAAAATATGATAAATTTAAGTGAAACATGACATTTTTAATTACCTTAGAGGACTATTTAACGATATTAATTAAAATCAAATTAGATGAACGCATCATTTATTTCTCATGGAATGATTAATAGTCAGAAACTGCGATGAAATAAGGATTGACAAAAAATAGCAATAAAATTAAACATAAAGTCTGAAAATAGAAAGGAATTTCAATAAAGAGAACTTCGTGCTTATAGAGTAAAACAATTTCTTGACATTTATTCTTAAAAAAAAATATTAATAAAGAGTGAATAAAATAGTTCAGAAAAATAGTTTAAAAAATAGTTTTTATAGTTCAAAAATAGTTTAAATTGTTTTTCTAAAATACGACATAGATTTAGTTTGATATGGTATTGATGTATTACGTTTCAAAATACAAAATAATAAATGAATTCTTTCTTATAGTTCTTAAAAAAATTTTAACCCTAATATTTTCGAAATTGCTGATACCTTAAAATAGTGCTACGTGAAACTTTTTTTTCTGAATTAAATTCTAAATTATTTTATGGTTTATGAAACGGTTATATAAAGTGTTCAGTTAAGCTTAAATTTTTGTAACTTTAAGAAAAGTTTATATTCAACCTCAGTACTTTTTACCAAAGAGTTTTTGTAAGTAGATCGATGAAGTTAATATATATATATA
>NC_092210.1:85063481-85066715 GCF_043381705.1 Parasteatoda tepidariorum | reverse complement strand
TATATATATATAATGATTTAATTATATGTGTGGCATCTACATTGAGAAACCGGGATAAAATTTGTCTATCTCTTTCCGTAATCCTGATTTCTCTTCAGTCTTTAAAAGCGAATATATTGCAATCGAAGAAGGCCTCGAAGCTGTTTTCAACAAGCGTGACTTCGTAAACCTCTGGATTACAACGGATAGAAGCAGCTCCTTTCAACACCTCAGCAATTGGATTACAGTTGGAGATAAAGCTAGCATTTCCATCGTTCTTAAATTTACTTCAAAGTTACACGATGTTCATTTTCAGTGGATTCAATCTCACATTGACATCTATGGCGATGAGAAAGCGGATTGCGTAGTCAAGGAGGTTTGAAGTTACTCCACACTTTCCTCCTCAGCTCTTATCTACTCAGAGCATTAAGGTTAAAACTGAAGTTTCAAAGGAGAGAAAATACCCCTCCCTGATACCATCGAACATCATTTTCAAGATTGGCAAGTGGGCAAACAAAGAGTTTCTCGTTCTTTGAGAACTGGAGGATCTTTACAGTCTGTCAAGATCGGTAGGCTTCTGCAAAACACATCCTGGATCACGCGTGTCTTTCCAAGGAGGATTTATACGCTTCTCTTCTTCGGGTTCTCAATTTTCTGAGGCTTAACGGTCTAATGGATCTTGTCTGACTTAGTCAGACAGTTGTTGGATAAAACACAACAGAATTTAAAATAATTCACGAATTCACTTAACATTTAAAGCGAATTTTAAAGCATCATGCTTCATGTAGTTACAATCTCTAGTTTCTACATTGCACTTTTATTTAGTGGGCTTACTATATTGATACTACTAACAGAATATTTATGAATACACTCTCAGAAAATCTGTTTAACGTTGAACCGTAATTTCGGTGCCTCAAACCACTATGTCTTCTGAAAGTTTTGACATTACGGTTTGCGAAAACATGCTAATACAATGTTATTGAGAATGCGGATTATTGAGTGAATTATGTCTTTATTTCAGTTGAAAAATTGAAACGCGTAATCAATTTGAGCAAAACTTAGTCCGCAAAAAAATTTGATTCACATTGGTATCTTAAACAAATAAATTTATAGTTCGTAGCGTTCAAAATTTTCGATAAGTAGTGCTTAACAATAATACTTTTTTTTATACACGTCACTAACAACTCCTTGTGATGGCGGAAAATCTTCATATAAAAAATTTATTTGAAGATATAAATAATAATTATTTGATCTCCTAAATACAATAATTGTTTCTTCTACTCTAACTCAAGATTATGTACATTTTTCCATAAATCAATATCAATTATGTATATTTCATAAATCAATATCAATCAGTCAATATCATGTATATTTTTTTCATGAAAATAGAATTTTTATTTATATGTGAGAAAGAATTTACTTAATGTATACTGAAAAGTAATAAAAAAATTATCTTAATTACTATAAAACTATTCGAGTAGACTGCTATTCTAGAGCAGAAACTAATTCTCCCTATCATTACTAACTAAATAGTAAATTCTACTGGTTGTATATAAATTCAATTCAATCCAACAAATATTTTAGATACATATCTATAATAAAATGCTGTGATCACATTTTTTGTGTACCCAAAACATAAAGAATAACCCCTAGTCCGTGTAAATTCCTTTAATGTAACAAAAGCTATTTAGGGTAATATCTTTTTATTGCATACTATACATTCTTTAGAGCATGAAAAAATAATTCCCTAAATAGAAATATGCAGAATAATATATCCAATAAATTCAATAAAATGACACTGCACTAAAACATTAAATACATCATATTAGACATAAATCAAATTGAAACGATTAGATAGTAATACTCGATACTGAAATCGCACTACAAGAATAAAACTCGTAACAGTGGAAATTAATCACAATTATAGTTCGCTACTCAAGCAAAGTCACATACCAGATGAATTTCACTAAAAGTCAAAATCTTCATTTTTAAAGCAATTAACATTTATATAACAAAGACTAGATCGCTAAGCTAGATTTATTTTTTTCGACAATTATATTTTTGGGCTATAATATTATCATTAGAATCGTCAAAAAAAGAGAAAACAATAAATTGTGACTATCACAAATGAAAACGCGATAAGTTTCAATAATTACAGTTTTGAAAGAATATACATATTTTACATACGATTTTTCTGAAAACTTTGACATCATTCTAAAAGAAATGTCAATTTATGATTATTATTCATTATATTCCAGTTAAAACAATTGTTAATTATTTAAATATTTTCTTATTTGTGACTATTCTTTTATTTATGACAAATGTAAAATTTAGGAAAGAACATTATTGTTTGACATACATATTTGATGGTTTTAAATTCATGCTTTAACTTAATAATATCTAATAAAAGGTGACACTCCTTAAAAAATAGAGTTAAATCCAGCTATATCTTTGAAAGCAGTTTATGCAAGTCGAGTATTGTTTCAACATTTGAATCTAAATTATAAGAACTAATGTTGTAAGCATATAGATATAACTAATTTCATCTAATCATTAATTATTTGTTCAAGCCTTAGTTAAAATTATAATTTTTTATTCCTATTTTTAGGTTTATATTCTGTAACAAAATTATATATTGACCTCCTCTGGACAATCCAACAATAGGCATGAAAGCTTTATTAAATTAAAATAGTTGTAGAAAAATAATATTCTTCTCACGGTTCACTAAATCGTTACAGTTGTTACTAAAGAACAAATTTAAAACGTTAAGATTCTCAGAAAGGTTTCTGACCCGTTTAAATTATAAAGTAGAAACTTAACTTTCGGAACAAAGCACAAATTTGTTTCGGATAAAATATCAGGATGCATTATCTCAAAGACACTGATGGTACTTCTGATAATAAGTTAAAATCTAAATAAAATCTTTCCGATCTAGCGCAACTGAAATAACATCTCAGTGCAAGACAAGTATTCTTTACGTATAACAGAGTTTCGTTTCTACTTTCGAGAGCATTATTTCAAACATATCTTGAGACTCTTAAAATTTCGTTCAATTTTCAGAATTCGAGAAGTAAATGAAGTACAATAATTTATGATTATTCGTGAATGTTTAATGCATTTAACTGCATTTATTCATGTATTTAAACGAAAGGCAGATTAAACTTGAAATAAAGAACTGAAAAGAATTAAACTTTGACTTTATGTTATTATTAACAGATATAGAAAAATATTATACATAAATACAAATATAGTTGT
>NC_092210.1:85053906-85063056 GCF_043381705.1 Parasteatoda tepidariorum | reverse complement strand
AATATCAATCAATATTACTAGGATTATATATATATATATATATGTCGCTGGCAAATGTTTGAAATTTCTTTTGGGGGCTACATGTTGGAGCTGAGTATCTTTGGCTGTCTTTAGAGAACAAATATTCTCGCTTTTGTATGGACAAATTTTGAACATTTGTCGTGTGTGGAAAAAAAGGAGGAAGCTTGGCATCTAAATTAGAAAAAGAAATACGGTGCACGTTTGTGAAGTTCTAAATTGATTAAACAAATTACATTGATTCACATGCAGCAACTACGTTCTTTTAAATTCACTTGTTATTAGAATATGCGCAATTATTGCCAATTGTTGTGCTACAAGGAAGGGGCGAAAGAATTATTTTCAGCTACGTTTTGATTCGATACGTATTATTCATAAGATAACATTTCTTGGTGAACAAATCTGAAATAATAATAGCATTTTCATGTAAAAAGTTGAATTCTGTTTATGTTTTTAGATATTTTTTTTTAAATTACATCATTAAAATTACATCAAAATATATCATTTTCTCATGAAGAATACTGATTTTATTTTTTTTAAATACCTGATATAAAGCAATTTATTTCATTATTTATGTATTTTTTTAACAATTGTTTGATTAATTCTGATATTGAGCAAACCAGATTTCTTCTTTTATACTTTTGCTCAATTAACATTTTTCTAAAACGTTATGTAGCAAGATGATTTCGAATTTGGTGTAATTTAGGTTCATTGTTAATATAATTGAAAAACAATTGTTATTTCTGCTGTAATTGCATATCATGCTTTTTAGCTATTGTAAATTGTAATGTTATTGAACACAAAAAATGGATCAATAGCTTTGCAACAAATGTACTAAAAATAAGCACTTTCGATACTTATTACAGTGAAAATCAAGGAATTATCAGTGATTTTTCACTACACCACTTTTGGTTTAAGTAGTTGCTACCGTATTTTGTTGCGAAGATACACTAAAATAAATAAAACTAAAATAAAAAAAGGATAAAAATTATAAATAAAATTATTTAAATAAATAAAACTATAAATTTTTAAAAAATGTAAAAAGTGTTACTGATTTAAATTTCAAATTGCCAAAACAAACCATTAAGATGAGGAAAGCTATGCATATGGTACTATAAGTTTCACAACCTTTGTACATTAAACTTAGGATTAGTAAAAGTGCTGATTGAGTAACTTACAGAAAATTTTGTGCTCTACAAACACTAGTAAAGCATTTTTTATAGGTAATTTTTTTTCATTCTCTAAGTATTTAACATTTATGTAAGCTGGATTATGTTCTCAATACAAATAACTTCTTCTCATCAAAAAGAATAGATTTTTGATAAGAGGCTCAATACAAACAACTTATCTAAAATCCAAAACTATCTGTATGTAATCATTTTCCAGGTAACCCGACCACTTTCCCATAATACAATGATATCAGTAAACCGTTAAATATATCTTAGATTGTTAAAACTTTTAAAATGATTTTATTCGATTTCGTTTCAAGTCATTAAGAGAAATGAAACCGGTGACAGTTCTTAATAGCCCATTCTTGTGGTTTCTAGTCAACTGTAGAAAATAATCGTATAAATGTGAGTAAACAATTTATTTCGGGCTGTTTTATTTAGCTTCAGAAAAATTTTGTTTTTGAAGATAAATAGCAAATAAAGAGTTTCCAGTAAGACTCTTCTTGACTATAACCAGAAGGTAATTGAGCAGACAGAAAAATGATTGAATTAATGTTTTTGAGTGCCTTTGTTCTGAAGATTGCATCCTTATCCATTACTCATATCAATACACTTAATGTACCCGTATATTCAGGAATTTTTCAAAACGTCAATGCGCAGGAGTATGGACAGGTAAAAAAAATCATTTTATTGGATATTTAAGTGAACTCTTGGCAAATATAATCATTTAATATCAGTTTACTTAATATATGAAATATTAGTGCAAGATAATTTTGTTATTATTACTTTAAAATGATGACAAAATTTGCGATAGTGCTAATGACTCTAATATGACTCTGCAAAGCAGATTAGAATTCATATATCTATTTATTTATATTATTATTTCAAAGATCCTGTATTGTTTCGTTGTTTCAATTGTTAAAAATACGATAGCCACAATGTAGAATTATTTTAAACATATATATATATGTGTGTAAAAAAAAAGAGCTGTTAATTTGGCGCTGTCTATAGGATGTTGTTTGTTAAGAATGGGCAATTGAATATGATAATTTTTAATAATAGATAATATAATTAGTCAATAGATAAGACCTTTTTCCTATAATTAGGCAATAGTTAAGAAATTTTTCAAGAATGATTTAAAATATTTTCGTAACATGATTGCCAGTTTGCAAAATATGAAAACAAAAGCGCAAATTGAGATAGAGGCGTAACTAGGAGAGTTTTGTTTAAAAGTGCGTTCTTACTGCATTACTGAAGTGCATTTGATTTGTTAGTTACCAAGGATGGGCCCGAAAATGGATGTGCGCAAGGTAATATTATGCTGGATAATTTAAAGAAGTTGACTATAAATAAATTTCGAAAATAAATATTTATTTAAGAAAAAAAAAATTATAATAGAGAAAGAAACATGAATTGCCTGTTTTGCACATAATTTAGCCACGTATCATTAACCTAAAAGNTTATAACTTCCACTTAAGCGCTGAAATCATGCGATTTCTCTTACTTATCAATGAATTATTAAAGCTTTTAGAGGTTTGAGGACTGACAATAAATTACGAACGGAAAATATTATTTTTGAAAGTCCTATGGCAAAAAATTTAGCAAGACATTTATGACTTGTAATAATTATTTTAGTTATTATATGCAATAATGGCACAAAATTTCGTAAGTCTAACTTAAATATTAAAGGAGAAATTGACTTTTTCTTAAAAAAATCTATTTTTGTGTGTGTTACTCTTTTTTTCTAAAGCTTTAAAAATATTCAGTAAAATTGAACAAAATTTTTAGAGCAATTAAAATATTTGAAACAAAAGTTTGCTTTGAAATTTGAAAAAATGATTGTTGAAAACTGTGAAATATATTATTAATTAAATTAGTTCTTTTATACTGCCATGAGCAGAAAAAAGTAAAAAAAAAAATTTCTTTAATTTCGTAGTGAAACATATTTGGCAACTGAAAAATGTCTGATTGAAATATCTTAAAAATTTAAAAAATTTCAAGCCATTTTCTAATTAGTTTTGTATTTTTTAATCGAAATTCAAACTAATAAGAGGATTTCTAAAAACATTATTTTGTATCGTAAGACAAAATTCAATTACAAATTAGAATACCTCACAATAAACATTCATACTCCAAAATAGGATTGTATAAGAAAAGAAAACACGTTAACAAAAAGATACTCTTATGGGAGATGATCCCCATCAAATCCGGTATCATTTTTAATAAATCTTGCTTAATAGTTGAAAATACAATTTGTGGAAATCCCCTTACATGTTCTTTCGTTTAAAAAAACACGTAAACAACCCCCACACCACTAAAAGCTTTAAAATGCATTGGTAAGTATAAAAAATCGCATATTCTAAAACACTTATAAATTTATAAAAAGATTCTTTAAGTATTTTTTTTTAGAAAGATCAAAAAATGCGCCCGTATAGAAGTGTTTCCATTATTTTGTCCACCTCCTGTAAACACGAAAGAAGTCACGAAATAGATGGACAGAAAACTGAATATTCTTTTGCAAGTTAGAGCCTGTACCAAAGCTACTTATTCTTCAAAAAGGTAGATTCTTGGTAACACTGTCAAATTTCATAATAACTGCGTATCAATGCATAAAGTCAGCCAAAAAAGATATTCTGTTAAAATAAACTGATTGACCTAATAAACAGATTTTCCAGAGCTAAAATTACTAAAATGTAGTCACTAATTTACTTAATGAACATGCTATTAATTTGTGTTCTGAAA
This sequence comes from Parasteatoda tepidariorum, assembly GCF_043381705.1. Taxonomy (NCBI): domain Eukaryota; kingdom Metazoa; phylum Arthropoda; class Arachnida; order Araneae; family Theridiidae; genus Parasteatoda; species Parasteatoda tepidariorum. The sequence continues at coordinate 85,059,127 of NC_092210.1, read as the reverse complement.
CTATTCACGCAAACTAAGAACATAACATTCTTTTACTAATTGAAAGAAATTTTTGTTTTGTTGGCTTAGGAATTTGCAACTCTCAAAATGTTAAATGAGTATTTGCAATCTGGGATATACTTTAATCAAACCATGAAAGATTGAAATTTGAACGAGGATCGCAATAGCGTTATTTTTAATCGTCACATTCCTTACTCACGAAATAATTCTAAATTGAAAATTTCTTTCTTATAAAATTCACTTTATGCCAATTATTTATTCACTTCATTACATAAATAATTGTTTCAGAAAATTTTTGCTTATATTTTGACTTATTTATGGACGGAAGAATTTAGAATTTAAAACTTTAGATACACAAATTATACATCGTTTTAATGAAGTTTTAATTTTATTTATCGAGATAAATTATCAATCTAACTTTTTTCTCAAATTGGGATTTTTTTTCAATACATATAAAATGAATTATGTTGCAGTATAGCAAGACTTATAAATTAAAATTTTAACTTTTTTTCTCTTATTTTTAATTGTTTTGACAGTAAGTAATTATTTGCGCGGATAAATCGAGTCAATATGCATCATCTAACATTATCGTATCTAGTTCGTAGATTTAGTTAGAAATAAAACTCAATTAGTGATAATTATAGTTTTTTGAACTTTATAATGATGTTTTAAAACAGTAAGATTTTCTTTTACCGGGGAAGCTAAAATTATTTTAACCGAAAAAAGCTTAACATTTCTAAATCGTTAAAGTGTTATGTTACGTTTTAAATACTAAAAAAAACCATATGTACCATATGTTGTGTGTAGTATAAGATGTTAGTTTTAAAACTAAGAATAAATTACAAAAATAATTATTTATTTTTCAGATAACAGGGAGCCACCTAAAATGAAATCCAAATGTACAACCTATGTGTTATCAGAAATCAGTTTTGTGGAAAGTAATATATCCATAATTAAATAAGAAACCTCTATAGTAGCCTTGTTGATATTAATGACTGATTATATATAATTATATTTATAAAAAAAACTTTCAAATGAACTTGTAATATAAAGAACATATTTAGTTTTAATTTTATCTACATTTTTGTTAGTTTAAGAGCGATGCTGAGCTATAAAATAGTGTATGCAACGTTTCTTTTTTAATAGAATGTAAACATTATTTGTTTAAGTTTGAATTTATTTTATGCGAAAATTACAGAAAAATAATTCGAGACATTATAAATTTTGGTTTTTCTTATTTTTTTCCAAATATTGACATTATTTCTAGTAAACAACACGTAAAAAATTTAAAATTATAAATAATTGTTTAACTATTTATTTTTCTTCAATTTATTGAACAGCTTTCATCGTCTTTGCTTGATTAAACGTGTTTATTTTCAGCTCTTATACAAGGCAATTATTCAGGTACTCATTTTTTCTAAATTTCATTTGCGTTTGATACCATCATTCTGTAGCGAATGTTACATGAAATAAAAGAATCCGGGGGACACTTTATTCTTCTGTGTTTGCTTGGTTTTTAATTTTCTTTTTCTAATGAAGCTGTAAACACTGTTTCAGTTTTTTTTTAAATTTTAAGTACATTAACATCAATTAATTTGACGCATTCTCAAATTTTCCATAAAAATTTTATCACTAAAAGTTCAAAAAGTGACTGCTTCGAAATCATTTATACATTTCTTATAAGAGTATTTCATATGCAGAAGGTGTTTTTATCTTAGCATTTCTGCCTGATAATTTAAAATATAAACTTTCCATACGTATAAGCAATTGTTATGATAGAAAATAAATTTTTAATATTTCATTAATACTTGCAATAGATATAGATGATCATCTGTAACTCGTATCGAAAGCAGAATTTAGGAAAATAAATGGATTAATAAAAATATAGCCGTCATTTACACTGGCATACTAGCTCTCATGAAGAGATTCCATTTTCGAAATAAAGCAGTTTAGAAGATCCCGTGACAACTTGTCCAAATCATTCAGCTCAGATGATTTACATGTGGAATTGTGACCTCCAATTATCCCTCATAAAGCGAATCATAAGTGTTTCATAGGTTTGAGGTCATGAGATCTGACTGTCCAATTCATCTGGTTAATATCTTCTCTTTTCCAAATTTCGTCGATCAGATTAACTCTGTGTGATCAAGTCGATGAAAATGAAATCACGGCTAACTCATAGCACAAAATATTTGTTTCAAACAAATGGACAGACGTGCAGTCATTTAGAATAAGGCGGCCTGAAAATCATTAAATACCTGATACTAGAATAGTCAATATCTGGCTTATAGACTTTTTTGTGTTAAGCAGCTCTTTGGTGCCGCCTCATGTATGTGGATGAGATCTTCCTACAATACTAATCTAAAATCTACAATTCAGGAGTGCAGGACATTGAAAACATCTCGCGCATTAATAGAATGGATGTATTGCTGTGGTGTCAACTCTAGGATTTGAACCTCCTTTCAGCCATTTATGAGATCGACAGAAAGGAATTCTCGGCTAATACATTTAACCACATACAAGGAACTAAGTTGCTTCATATCACAACCATTAAAGCAGTTAAACAAACACTTTCAACTATAGTTAAACATATACTAAAAACACTAGTTAAACATACACTTATTAGGCCGCAGCTGTTAAGTTAGCCAAAATACGAAAGAAAATACGAATATGAATTCTCAATCTGCATCACTAGGGCTTAGCTTCCAAAATGTACATTTGATTCTCATTGACTATGGGACCAGTAGGTGTGGATAAAATTTTGGTTGTCAAATTGTATTACGTGAAAACAGTCAACACACGATTTTTCTCACAGTTAATAGTTTGAATACAATCTTTTATACGGTTATTTAACTTTTTTGGTTTAATATGGTAAAATAGCAATGAAATAAATTTTTATTTAATCTTTTTTTTCTGAAATATTTCTAACAGTGTTCTTGATTGAATACTTAAAAATGGTTATCATCAATAAATTCCATTCAATTTTATACATTTGTTTCATACATTACATTATTATTTTTTAATTTTCCCCACTTAGAATTAAACAAGAAAACAAAAATGAGCTACTCACAAGAAAATTCAGTTTATAAATAATATTTTTCGCTGCTCTAGAATTTTTAAGAATGTTTCAAAAGTTTGAAGGGGCACGCATAGTTGTCCTCTTTTTGCAGACAGCGGCAGAAAAAAGGTGATACATATTTTTCTATACTAAGTGAATACTTTTTTCTATTATGTACCACCCTAAATATACAAAAATTTACCTTACAAAATATCTAAAATACCTAACAAAATTTAAAAAAAAAAAACACTATTCTTTGATTTTAGAATCGAACACATGTTTATATTATTAATATATTATTGTAGACAATAAGATCTTATATTTGCAAAATAAATCCGCTTTGAATGAAAAAATTAAGATGGCATTTTTTTTCTTTAAAAAACAGAAACCATCATTTTAAAAGGATGTTAGGAACAAATAGGTTGAAATCCATTAAATAAAAGAAAAAATAATGGGATATCTGTTGTGAAAATTTGTCCACTGTCTAGACTAAGTTTTTTTATTCAATTCAAATTTTGTACTAAAAAAATAATTTTTTGCAACCTCATTATTTATAAAAGCTTTTATCTTAAATCGAATATTCACTATAATCTGGTACTATTTAAATTGTTAGGCGCACAGTATTTGAATACTGAAGCAATAATCACTTTAAAAATGAAATATTTTCTTTTTAAACAGCTGAAATTACTTGAATAATTATTTCTCTTCACTATTGATCGAAATTTCAATTCAAAGAAATTTTAGAATTTTGTGACGCGTTTGATTCTTATGAAATATTGATTTTCAAACAATAGTCACTTAGAAAGAAATTCTTTCGAAGTAATAAAAAAAAATAAACTTGAACACTATTTGATTTTTAGTTTTATTGAATTATGCCCTTCATAAAATGAGCACCACCTTCACCTTTTAAATGGAAACAACTTGACCAACTTGATTTTTTTTACTTAAAAAGAAAACATGCATTTCTCTAATAGCGAAAATCTTTTCTTTTGTTTAAAATAGTCTTACTATTTCCTTATCATCCATGTTCATGCAATGTAAAAAATGATTTTTTAAATGCTATCATCATTGTAATAAGTGTTATTGCTTTAAAAATTTTCTTTTGAGAAATAATATTATTGTTGAAAATTTGCCCTTTTTTCAACACAGCTTATACTTACATAAATTTTTTAACAGTTTCTTTATTCCCTATAGTTTTACTAAAGTAATACCAGAAAAATTTAAATATTGTATAACTATTGGAAAATCCTTTAAAATTTGTTTAATCATAAAATATTTTTGTACTACTAAAAATTCCGATGAAAACTGTCACTATCCGCTGCATCCGTAAAATCCATTTTCAACGTAACATTTTATACCGTAATCTTTAAAGTAATATTTATTTAATTGCACTGATGCAGTGATTTTTACAGCAAATATTACTTTAATATATATGAAGAACTACGGTTAAACTTAAGGTAGAAATGGGTTTTACGATAAAATGTACTGGAACCCTAAATGCCGATGATTTTTACCCTTATTTGATCTCGAGAGTTTCACAGTACTTAGTTATTATTTCAATACTTATTTCAATTTTTTTTAATTATATTTATCCTATCTTAGTTATTTTACTGTCTTAGTTATTTATTATCAATGGAAACTTTTCTGGAAACTTTTGTATTCTTTTTAATTTACAACTGCAATACTATAAAGTTATAAGTATTATAAAGGAGGTACGGCAGATTTTTAACAAATTTAAATCCAAAGGAATGTTTCTAATCTTTTGTTTTTTTCTCCACATAATGCCATATTACAAGAATTCGAAATACAGTTAAAATTTGTCAAAGCAAACGAGCAACTTTAATATTTATTTACTTGATTTTATCAAAAATAATAGATTTTATGAGACGTTTGCTTCTTTCTTTTTAAATACTTGAGCACTAAGAAAATATGTATAGTTAAAACTGCCAGATTACGGTAAAATTTAGCATGTTTCTGGCTTTATGGGACTACCAAAATAATAGATAATTTTTACCGAATCGTTATGGTAAAAGTAACAATAAAATGTAATTATACAATCCGAGAAAAAATGCGGAAAATTTTTTTTAGTTTTTCATTGTACTTTAGAGCATTGGATAGAAATCATGCATTTAGTTAAATTTACTTGTCGTTTTGCATTTTTTA
>NC_092210.1:85028241-85052994 GCF_043381705.1 Parasteatoda tepidariorum | reverse complement strand
AAAAAAAAAAAAAAAACATTTTAAATTGAAAAAAATTTAAACAAGGTTTTTTTTCCCTTTTTCTCAATATTTCTTAGTTTACTTAAAATATATTTAAAATTACACATACTTGTGAGGACCAGGAGAAGTAATTAAAATTTACCAATGTCTTCCTTTCTTGAGTTTATGATTATAATAACTAGTTACTGATAAAAAATGAATATTAATTATGAATATAAGCTTATGAAGTATCTCTCTGGTTCTCCCTTACAAACAAATAAAAAAAAACTGTGTTTTTAAGTTCCATTTTTGAAAATTTGATTTCCGGAAACTTCTGTGATCAATGATTTTTTGAAACGTCTAGACCTTCGATATCCGGAAACTTCCGGATCATTGTTAGCGAAAAATCCGGAAATCCGGATTTTTTCCGGAGCACAATCAGCCCTGATAAATAATATTTTTCACTGCTCTAGGATTTTCAAGAATGTTTCAAAAGTTTGAAGGGGTACGCATAGTTGTTCTCTTTTTGTAGACAGCGGCAGAAAATAGGTGATACATGTTTTTTTATACTAAGCGAATATTTCTTTCTATTATGTACCACCCTAAAAATACGAAAATTTACCTTACAAAATATCTAAAATACCTAACAAATTTTTTTAAGAAACACTATTCTCTGATTTTGAAATCGAACACAAATGTTTATATTATTATTATATTATTGTAGACGGTAAGATCTTATATTTGCAAAATAAATTCGTTTTGAATGAAAAAATCGAGATGACGTTTTTTTCTTTAAAAAACAGAAACCATCATTTTAAAAGGATGTTAGGAACAAATAGGTTGATATCCATTAAATGAAAGGAAAAAAAATGGGATATCTGTTGTGAGAATTTATCTACTGTCTATACTAAGTTTTTTTTATTCAATTCATATTTTGTACTAAAAAAATCATTTTCTGCAACCTCAATAATTATGAAAGCTTTTATCTTAAATCGAATATTCACTATAATCTGGTACTATTCAAATTTTTAGATGCACAGCTGACATTACTTAAATAATTATTTCTTTTCGATATTTGCACTATTGATCGAAACTTCAATTCAACTAAATTTCAGAATTTTGTGACGTGCTTGATTGCTATGGAATACTGATTTTTAAACAATAGTCACATAGAAAGAAATTCTTTCGAAGTAATAAAAAGGAAATAAACTTGCACACTATTTAATTTTTAGTTTTACAGAATTATGCCCTTCATAAAATGAGTATCACCTTCACCTTTTAAACGGAAACAATTTGACCAACTTGATTTTTTTACTTAAAAAAAACATGCATTTCTCTAATAGCGAAAATCTTTTACTTTGTTTAAAATAGTTTGACTATTTCCTTTACATCCATGTTCACGTAATAAAAAAAAAGACTTTTTAAATGCGATCATAATTGTAATAAGTGTTATTGCCTTGAAAAGTTTCTTTTGAGAAATAAACTTATAGTTGAAAATTGCCCTTTTTTCATCACAACTTAGGCTTACATAAATTTTTTAACACTTTCTTTATCCCATGTAGTTTTACTAATGCAGGAACAGAAAATTTTAAATATTGTATCACGATTGCAAAATCCTTTAAAAATTTTTTAATCAAAACTATTTCCGTACTGCTAAAAATTCCGGTGAAAACTGTCACTTTCCGCTGCATCCAAAAAATCCATTTTCAACGTAACATTTTAAACCGTAATCTTCAAAGTAATATTTATTTAATTACACTGATTCAGTGATTTTTACAGCAAATATCACTTTAATATATATGAAGAACTACGCTAAAATTTAAGGTAGAAATGGATTTTACGATAAAATGTACTGGAACCCTAAATGCCGATGATTTTTACCCTTATTTGATCCCGAGAGTTTTACAGTACTTAGTTATTATTTCAATACTTATTTGAATTTTTTTAAGTATATTTATCTTATCTTAGTTATTTTATTGTCTTAGTTATTTATTATCAGTGGAAACTTTTCTGGAAACTTTTGTATTCCTTTTATTAAAAGAATTCGAAGTACAGTTAAAATTTTTCAAAACAAACGAGCTACTTCAATATTTATTTACTTGATTTTATCAAAACTATTAGATTTTATGAGATGTTTGCTACTTTCTTTTTAAATACTTGAGCACTAAGAAAATATGTATTTTTAAAACTGCCAGATTATGGTAAAATTTAGCATGTTTCTGGCTTTATGGAACAACCAAAATAATAGATAATTTTTACCGAATCGTTATGGTAAAAGTAACAAAAAAAATTTATTATACTATCTGAGAAAAAATGCTGAAAAATTTGGTAATTTTTCATTGTACCATAGAGCATTGGAAAAAAATCATTCATTCAGTTAAATTCACTTGTCGCTTTGTATTTTTTACTAAATGTGTGATAATAAGAAATATAATTTTAAAAACTTTCCAGTAAACCGTTACCAGGTTTACGGACAAATTACCGAGTGAATGGTTTAAATACCTTATATATATTTTTTTTTAAACCAGAATTATTTTTCCCTTTTTTACCAGAAATGACTATACCATTGTGAGGTGATTTTACCTGAATTTTTTTCCTTGCTTTATGCGTCTTTCCATTACGTTTTGTTTTCATTTTATACAATTTTAACAAATTTTGAACTTCGTGAAAAATATTCAAATTTCAAATATTGTTTCAAATGATTTAATAGAATTGTATTTATTGACAAAAATGTTTATGGAAGATATGGCAATATTAATTTGTAAGCACAAGGATGGTGCATAATGTTACATCCCATTTTCAGTTGTTAGTTTTTATGCTGCTATCAAATATATCTTTTGGCTGTGTCACAATCAAAAAAAGTCCCACGATGTAGAGGAAAAAATATAGCCCTTTGGCTTTAGTTATAAAGATACAATCCATACAAACTTCTAATACAAAATAATAATAATGCAATCGATAGTAACGGGAAAATAAGGATAATAAAAATAGTCATATTTGTAATCAATATAAAGTTGAAGTTTTAAAATTTTTTTGTGTTGAAAATCTTGTTACAACTTAGCGTAAAAGATAACATTAAAACAATTATCATTACTTAAAAGTCCATCTAAAGTTCTAAATAAGGCCTCCAAAATTTACAAGCTTCTTTTCTTGGATGAGTAATAATTCCCTCATTACTTGTATTCAAATTATATACAGTGTAACTGAGTGGTAATTGTTTCGGCCACCTTTCTTCCTCGTGTTCAGGAAGTGGATTTCTGAAAAAACATAATTGATAATCGTACAAATTAGTTACACTCAATAAGAATTAAAAACAAAAACTTATATCCAACCAATTTTTTTTTAAAAAGATCAAAGCTTAAACTAATAGTACATTTTCAAAGTTTGATTTTTATTTTAATATTTGTAGACTACTCTTATTCAACCTAGAATTGCATTGTAAGGTGATTCAGCAATGTTAAAATTACACGAGTTGTTCTCAAATCCATCGAAATGTTTAAATGCAAAAATCTTTAGTTCAGGAATTAAGATTTAAAAAAATTAGAAAAGAATCTCTTAGAGTTTTGTTGGAGGAAAGATAAATCAAGTTTTTTTAAAGCTTAGAAAAAAAAACAAATTTGGCACTGGAAATGCCTTCTCCAGAAAGGGCTTATACTACAGTTTTATGCGGAAGACTGCTTATAAAATATTATGAAAGTCCTAGTAAAAAGGGCATTATCCTTAACTGCAAGAGACGTTTTATGCTGCCAGGGAGATCGAGGACAGGATATGAACCCTGCCTGATGTCTTTAAGTAACATCTTGTGGGAAAAGGTAGTCTTGAAACATCCACTATCATTTTCAGGTCTGAAGAGAAGGGGTGCCCAGTCCTCCACCAGTTAATACCATCAGATTCAAAATATCCTCTGTTTGATGAAGTCCATGTATACTGTTAGATTTTTCATTCAGAAATAATGCAGCATACTGTCCAGTCAATTGGTGCCATCCATAATGGTTTGGTGCCATCCTTAGTTATTAAGTGGCCTAAAAAGGAAATTTCTGGCACACCAAACAGACATTTTGATGCATTCGCCGTTAAGCCATATCCGTTTAATATTTGAAATACGGCTCGCACATGCATTTTATGCTATTCCTCTGATTCACTAAAAATAAGGATATCATCGAGGTAAACATAGCAAAAAGGCAAATCTTCCAGAATTTCATTCATGAACATCAGAAGGGTTTGGGCGGCTCCGCATAGGCCAAAATTTAAAAAAGGAAATTTAAAAGGCCCAAAAGTCGTACACACAGCAGTTTTTTGTATGTCATCTGGGTGTACTGGAATGTGAAAATAAGCACGGACAATATCAATCTTTGAAAAAAGATTTTCGTTATGCAGCGCGTGTGTAAAATCTTGTATATAGGGAATTGGGTACTGATCCGGGGTTGTCATAGCGTTTAATTTCTTATGGTCTCCAACTGGTCGAATACTTCCCGAGCTTTCAGTAGCGACATGGAGTGGAGATGACCATGGTGACTTCGAGGCCGACAAATACCCTGCTCTAACATAAACAAAAATTCTCGTTATACAGCATCGTATATTTCTGATCCGCCTAGGTTTATTGTGTATTAGCGGACCAGTAGTATCGATGTAATGTACAATATTATGACACGCCTGCATAATTTTTGGTGTTAATTTAGTTAATTCGGAAAATTTGAAAATAATTTGTAATAATGTGTGTCACCTGAAATTAATTTTATTGAAAAAACATTCGTTTTGGCGGTTATGCCCAATAAAGCGGGTTCAATGTCAACGTATCTTCTCGTGTATTTACTGAGAGTGCGGGACTTGAACTCGTGGAATCATTCATTGCACAAACATTTAGAAGGGGATCCGTTCTAACTTCGCCTATTTTATCAGCTAGCTTAGCTAAATTTTCGACCAACTCTGAGCTAACGGAAAGAATTGTTTGTATCTCTGATAGTAAACGCGGCAGCCAAAAGGTTTTTAAAAAATCTTCATTTAAAGATGTATCTGCCAGTGTTCGCATTTTCCTCAACAAATGTGACGGTTTGTCGTCTCCTAATTGTAATTCAGAAAGACGTTAGCGAACTTGCCTATTTTCAGATCCTGTGAATTCAACTATCCACCTTTCCTTGAAACTATTATATTTATGGGCAGCTGGAGGATTAAATAAAATATCTGAAACTGTCGATAAAGTCTCTGGCTCGACAGCTGCAGCGATATTGTTATATTTAGTTTGATCGTCAGTAATTCCTGATAAATCGAAATTACTTTCCGCCAGAACAAACCAAAGTTAGATATTATTCTTCCATATTGGTGGTAGTTTAACAGCTATACGTGCACTTTGGGTTTCAGTAAGATTCTGCTCACCTTCATTTGGCGTGCTGAACTTAAAATAGTAACAAGTTTAAACAGATTAAACTAATTCATGTAATAACGTAATGTCGGCATGCATTTTAAATTTAGAATTGAATTTATATAAATATCAATGCTACAAACTAAAATCCAATTACTAAGAGGAACAAATTGCATACCAAACGAATGACAATAAAAACCTTCGTGAATCGTCGTAATCCAATAACTTTTCTATGAAAGTTGGTTTTAGTGTGCTGCGACGAGTGTGGTCAAAGCTGAAGAAAATGCTAAATGCTGATTTCTCTCAAAATTTTTTTTTCCTCAAACATAACATTAATATAACATAAACAAATTTAAACATTATCGGTCGTCTTGCTACCAAGCCAGGTGAGGCCTTGTGAAGAGGTTGAAAAGGTAGTTCTTCATCTGAAGGAGAATATTTATCACAGGGTTGCTTTTACCTGAGGATCTTAACTCGTCCAACTGGCGGTAAAGTTGGTGAGAGCACCACAAGCGTTAAAGTTGAAAGCAATTTTTTTTTACTTTAACAGCTTTGAAACAGTTTACAACTAGTATAGTCAAAGCCATAAAGGCAAAACTGTACAGTTTCATAACCTTTTACAACTGACATGGTTTCAAAACTGAAAAAAAAAATTAAATTTAACTGGACATTGGAGCTAAGCTTTTTGCAAGATAATTAACACCGGATGTAGGTTGTGGTTTGTGTATTACCAAATAAACCCTGGAATGTAGTTTAATTAGTTTATCTGGTTATTCGACTTATCGTAGGAGATGGTAAATATTATACATTTTAATTTAAGAAGCTTTATAAGGCGGCCGTCTATGTGTAAGTGAGAGTATTGTATTATAACAGTCTAGGGTTACACATAGGGGGGTACGGTACACTGGAAACTCTTCATATGTTAATGAGAATGGATGAATTATTGTACACTGGGACTCGAAGCCTCATTACGTCGTTCATGAGATTGACAGATTAGCCCTCTCAGCTGCAATAAGTACCCAGCTACAAGGAAATAATTGGATGGCTTTACTTGATGGAACTAGTTTGAGCAAAGAAATTCTAATTGACTAACCGTAATAGGTGAAAACAGTTAATAAACGGTTTTCTCACAGGTAGCAACCTTCTTTTACCTTCAATCTGTCGCTTATATAATAGTCGAGTTCTTGAATAGGTTCTTGTCTTTAGCGCCAAGTCTCCCATTTTGGGAACCTTTGCTTAAGAATTTTTTTCTCGCTGAGCAATTGACGTGCATATTTTTTATCGACTGTTGAAAGTTTTAAGTTTTATTAGAAATTTTCACAGAAAGTTCGAAGCGTAAATTATATGTTTAGAAATTGCCTAAATTTTATCAAAATCGCTTTTTTTTACTTCAAATGAAAATAATTTCAGAAAAAAATAATTTTTCAATTCGAGAAATTTAAAAATATTGAATATACAAAACAATTGTTCTGTCTTCATAAAGTCACAAACAAAATTTTAAAAAATTGATTTAGAACGATTTTACAGTTGTTTATTTAAAGAGGTCCCAAAATGGGAGACATGGCATCTTCTGACTAACCCCACCCTCAACACATTTACAAAAGGGGAAATATTCCTGGATTCTTCTTTGTCATACTTAGTACCCTCTCTTTTGTTGTTGAAGGTCAAATGTTATCAGTGCAGGTGTTGAATTACTCATTGTGACCCTTCCCATTTTCCATTCAGTCACATGGAATGTTTCAAAATGTGAGATAAAAAAATTTTTCTCAGTAGTTTATCTGATCGTTTGGTGAGTGTGGTTCTATTTCTCTATCGAACTTTCCAAAAATGGCTCGCAACTTTTTAACTGTACAACAGGCATTGGATTATATGGAAACATTAGATTCTGATGAATTCTCAGGTGATGAATGTAGTATTACGTGCTTACCACCTGATCCAAGTAAGGTAACTGACGAGGAAGATTTTCAAGAAAATGATTTAGATGACGTTTTGCCAGTAGACGTCTGCGGAGAAGTAGAGCTGAATGTAAAACTTAATAAAACAAGGAATTCTTCAAGGAAAAAAACATCTTTGAAAAAGAAGAAGAGGTCTCTCCCTGAAAATTATTCTTCGAGTGATGAAGATGATTTGCCTACAATTGAAAATAAGCAAGTAAAACCTAAAAAAATCGCGAAAATGATGAAATCAGTCTCAGTTATAACAAACGGTACTGGAACGCAAAACAAGAAGAAATCTAAAAGAAAATTCTATAATTGGGACAAAGCTGATAAATTGGATTCTATTCAATCAGAAAAAACACCACAATTAGAAGAAATTAACCCTGAATTAGCAGGTAAAACTCCGTATGAACTTTTTAAAATGTATTTTGATTATGATATTTTGAATCTGATAAAAGAAGAGACGTTAAGATACGCTAAGCAGAACAACAACTATGCATTTTCTTTATCTGAAAAGTCCTTAGATGTGTTTTTAGGAATCTTATTGTTTAGCGGATACCATTCATTGCCGCAAGAGGATTTATACTGGAGCAATGCAGAAGATTGCAATCTGCCCTTTATACAAAATGCCATGAGTAGGCAAAAATTTAGAGAGATAAAAAAGTACATTCATTTATGCAATAATGATACAATTGATACCTCTGACAAGTTGGCCAAAGTGAGATGCTTTATTGAGATGTTTTGTAAGAAACTGCAACAATTTGGAACATTTTCTGAATACTTAAGTATTGATGAGGAAATGATTCCGTATACAGGGAGACATTCTGCAAAGATGTACATGCGAGGAAAACCCATAAAATTTGGTTATAAATTGTGGGTTCTCGCTTCTTCACAAGGATATCCATATAATTTGCAGGTTTATGTGGGAAAAGAAACATCAGCTGAATGTAATACACCCCTCGGAACAAGAGTTGTCTTAGATTTGATAGAATGTATAGAAAACAGCCGACGACATAAAGTGTATGTTGACAATTTTTTCAACTCTCTGACATTGCTGGAAGAAATGCGAAAAAGGGGATTCCGTATAACTGGAACGGTGCGAGAGAACAGACTTCAAGATTGTCCTTTGCAAGACAGTAAGGACTTAGTGAAAAAAGAAAGAGGAACATCTGTCTGCATTACAACAAAGAGTGTTAGTGTTGTGAAATGGAAAGACAATAAAATTGTTTGCCTGGCATCAAATTTTGAAGAAATGGAACCTATAGGACAAGCAAAACGTTGGTGCCAAAAGTCCAGGAGGAAAATTGATTTACCTCAGCCTGGAGTAGTTGCCTCATATAATCAAAACATGGGTGGTGTTGATCTTCTTGACCGATTTTTGAGTTCTTACAGACCTAAAATAAAAGGTAAAAAGTGGTGGTGGCCCTTTTTCACAAACACTCTTAATATGGCTGTGATAGCAGCATGGAGGGTTCATCGTGAGGTTAATGGACAAATGTCACAATTAACATTTCTTCGAGATGTAGTTATGGGTTTAATAAAATCCGAAAGACAAGAAACTGTGCATAATGGACTTGGACCGCATGGGCAAGTAAATACCAAAATACGTTTTGATGGAATTAATCACTTCATTACACAGGCTGGTAAGCAGTCAAAATGTAAGTCGTGCAAAAAGAACACTTGTTTGTGTTGTGAAAAATGTAAAGTAATGCTTCACAAAAATTGTACGATTTTGTTTCATACAAAAATGTAAAACAGGAAAATTTAAAGAAGATGAATAAAACAGGTAAAAATATTAATGAACTATTTTGCTTCTTCGTTCAAGCATGTTTATATAATATTTAACTTTATTGATCCCACTGAAACGGATTTTGCGATTTTTATCAATATATATACGAGTAATNCATCATACATGGGCGCAGATGCAGAAGCCATCTTAGTCCCATTAAACGCCATGTCTCCCATTTTGGGACCCTATTATATCTTTTAAATAATTAAAGTTTTTTGAAAAATTTAAAGCTCATATGATTAGATATGCATATTACACCTTAAAACATACCGAAGTTACAATTTTCTCTCAACGGTTTATATAGCGGCTTTTAATGGGTTAAAGTATTAACCAGGGAGGCGCCTTCAATATAAGAAAAATCGATCTCATGGTGATCTAATGGTCGCATGTTGGATCGGCATTATGGGTAGTATATAAAAATGTCTTTTTGGAGTAAGAATTATTTTAAAACAATAATTTACATCTGTAAAAATTTCTATGCTAATTTAAACATGCGTGATTCCTGACAATCTGGGCAATATATATAGCAATATATTAGCAATATATTTTGGTTAAATATTATTACTCGAAATAACTTGTATCTTAATAAATAGTTTGAAACAAAAATAACAATGTTTTTAGGTGTTATTTTATATCCTAAAAATCTATATGTATGGAATATGTTAGTAAGTCCTGTCTGAAACTTACCCTTTAAGAAGTAAATCGCACTAATATTATATTCAGAAGTTATTTAAGTGTACAAGAAATTCATTTTATTCAAGAACTATTAGATTTAGGGTCTATTAAAAATTTATCGAAAAGCAACAATTTTGGACCATGCATATAAAGAATGTCTTTTATTAAATTTTGATTGTTACACTAACTGAAAAAAAATTACTGTATTTTGCTGCATTCAAATTATATTCATTAAATTTGATAAACATTCCTTGTCCAAGTGATTACAGCTCAAAACCTGTATTGGTCATCAAATTTAGAGATATTTTAAAGAAAGAATTTTGAAATTTCTTATTATTATCATGACCTTGCTAAGATTTCTTTCAATAGTTCTATCCTTAGAAAATGTATACAAGAAATGAATAAGCTTAGTTTCTGTGAATTTATTCATTGAATTTATTTCATTGAAGGAATTTTATATCAAAATTGTATTTCATTTAAAATAGTTAAGCTTAAGGTAATGTCTCAGCCATTTAAAACCATGGATTTAAATATGGCTCTGCAAAGATGAAATTTCAGTTGTTAAAATTTCAACGCCATAACATTATTTAGTAAACACAAAACGGTTTTTTCTTTTATATATTTGAATTAACTTGTCACTTTCATGAATGTGTAAATACAGTGCACTCCCGATTATCTGGGTTAATCACCGGGACAGGTTGCACGAACAATCGAAAAACCCGGATAATCCGAAAACTCCTTTAATTAAAGAAAAATCAATATCAGTACAAAGAATATAAATATTACTGACATTTGCATGCTGGATAACATCAAACTAGGAATTTTCCTTTAAAAAAAATGTGTAATGAGTCTTGTATCGATACACATGTTTTACGAACCGCAGTAATGTCACCGTAATCAAATCCTCCCATATAATCTAATAAAATTTCCACACAGCAGCAGAAATTGTATTTCCCTCATTTACTACATCTTCTGCATCAGTTACTATCATCACTATTTGATTTAACAACATAACGATGTCTTCATCTGTCAAATGCAGGAAGTCAGGCTCACATGCATCACTTTGAAACCAATCTTCAAAATTTTATTCGTCAAGAATTTCGAAACCTCAGATTTCTTTTGCTTGTTCGAGAATACTGTTATCATATATTTCTTGAACATCTGAAGAAAATTGCTCATCAAGCTATAAGATCTTTCTCCAAGATCGTGATAAAGTAGCCGGTTTTACCTTTGACCATGCTGCTAATATTCCATATACTTCAATCCAATAACGAATATTGCTTCCAAAAATTTGGTAGTGTTATAACTTCATGAATAAATTTTTTTTTAATCTTTAAAATGTTTCTTTATATTTTTTGTGTGACTCCGGAATGAGCACGGATAATCCGCAAACCGGATAATCCGCGCACGGATAATCGAGAGTGTACTGTAGTCACTTTTTAACGCTGCCGCCTTGAAAATTATCTTATAAAAAATTTATTTACCCAGTTCGAGCAAAATTTGTCCATTTATGAATAATATCTCTGCTAAATCTCTTATCTTCTTCGGTATATTTTTTCTTGTTAATTATTGGCTTTCCAAAGACAAATTGAAGTTCATAGGAATGTCTTACTCCTATCCACTGTGCGGCAGGATCCTTGCGAGAAATATGAGTTAACCAATATAACCTCGAATTACCCCAGTTCTCAGCAAAAATTAAACTCGGACAATCCATCGTTATATCTCCAGCAAAGTGTGTTACAGCTCTTAATATGTCTGAAGAATTTTCCTTGTTCACGTTTTTAAAATAAAAGTCTATTACCGCTTCGGGTGAAACTTCTACATCAAATATTTTTAAAGATCTTTTAACTACATCTCTGGCCTGGAGAAAAGTTAGCTTTGGTGTTTTATTTATTGGGAAGAGATCGGGAAAAAAATAAACCAAAACAATTGTACCTTCATCTTTATTGGTGCCGATAAGATTGGGTATATTTGGGAAATTACCAGATTTCAAAGCAGTTCGAGGGTTTTCTGGAAGAAATTTACTACCATACCAAGGCTTGAAATACTCAAGGACTTTGGATGTAATTGTATCTTCAGCGTGTGTAAGCTCATATGGACTCTTCGCTTTCAAGCATCTTAATATTTCCTTTGAATTGTTAGGAAATATTTGTGATTCATTGCGGCAATTAACTAATTTAGCAAAATAATTTGCTCTAGATAAAGAAACCTTATAATCTTGATTGTAGTATGGTAAGACATTTGAACCACTCTCCTGTATCCCCTTTTGAAACAACCCTTTCGAAAGAGGAGAAATCATATGGGAACTAACGGAGGTCGCACCTGCACTTTGACCGAACAGTGTAATACTGCTTGGATCACCGCCAAAACTATGAATATTTGCTTTAATCCACTTCATAGCTAAAAGTTGGTCATATATACCAACATTTCCTGGAGCTTCATCAGTGCCAGAATTTAGGAAACCGAACGATCCTAGCCTATAATTCATGCTGGCTACAATAACATTTCCGTATGAAGCTATTACTCCCCCATCATACATGGGCGCAGATGCAGACCCTAGAAAAAATGCTCCACCATAAATCCAAACTAAAACAGGTAATTTTTCAGTTGTGTTACAAAAACAATGAACTGGTGTCCATATATTTAAATATAGGCAGTCTTCACTAATTTTTAATGTTTTAGGGATGGCGGGAACGCCTCTACTTGAATATTGTTCGCATGCGGGTGATTTTTTATTGGCTATTATTGTTTTTCCCCACTTTGTTATTGGTTCAGGCTTAGCATACCGTTTCTCTCCTATTGGAGGTTTTGCAAATGGAATACCAAGAAAGGCTGTGACTATAGTATTGCTCACTTTAACATACTTGCCAATAACAGATCCCTGGATAGTCTCCACTAGAGGTGCATAGTTACTTTTAGAGTAATATTCAATACAGCATGCGCTGTGATATATACTAACCAGTATAAAGAAATATCGCATACCTGGAAGAAAATAATTCATATATGATTTCAATAGGCAAAAGAATCCCATTTTATGCATAATTTTGATTTTAATAAAATATAATTAAACAGTGCTTTGTTGGACAGTTGTTTATGCTGCAAGTAGCTCGAAAATATATTCCAAATTTCTCGTAAAATGTGATTTTGCGAAAATTGTGTATCAAAATGTGTCCAACTAATTAGAAATGGTTGGTTATCTGATAGTTCATGATTGTAAAAAAAAAGCAACGCATTTTCTTTAAGCAATTTTGTGTCATTCCCGGCAGTACGTGTAATTTTCAATAGAATGAGGGATATAATTTTCAGTCTAGATCACTTGATTCAACGCTAGTTTTCTTTCGGATTTTTGGGGATTAAGAATTATTCCAAAAATTAAAAAAGCTGACCACATGAGTGAACTTTTTTTAGTACCGACTCAAATAAAATACATTTGTATCGCACGTAGAGGTTTAGTATAAGTTAGAATCTCTTGATCCTTGGTTCATCTCAAATTTACATGTAATATTACTTAAAATATTATCAATAAAATATTTCTTTTTCTTCCCTTGTACTGGCAACTAAGCCCCCTATCAAAAATTAATTATAACTAAATTATGTTTTAAGAATTTATGCGGTCTTTAAGCTGATAGTAAGACAAGTGTGTCTTCGTATGTGGAAAAGTCTTCATCTCAAAATGAAAAAGCGATCGCAGGTTACTCATTAGCAAAATGGTTGTAGTCCAATTTTTTTATAACCCTCTTTATTTGTGATATTCACCTGAATTAGCATTGAAAATTATCCAGTTTGAACTGCAGGTAAGAATTTCTGATTCTTAATTGAAACAATGAAAACAAAAATATCGTTCAAATGATGAAATTCTATTTTATTCACAGCTCAGGAAGTATTTATGGGATCTCTCTGGTCCCATATCTCAAAAATAAACCCACCAACTTAATGCATAATAAAATTAAAAGTGAAAAAAAAAAAAGAATTCCAAAAAAATTATCAAACAGCAGCCGCCGCTATAGCAACGCATGCAATGACGTCACATGGGCGCAGTTTACTATTACTCTTGAACACAGTTGAAAAGTGTGATGACACAGCAGTGTGATGACGTTCAAAAAAGGTGTGCACGCCATCAAACCTAAAACAAGGCCCATTTTTCCAATGGGTAAAAAAAAAGCTACATCGCAGAAATTCAGTTACATTTATGTAAAATTGGTCATTAAAAATTTCGTCAAATTAAAGCGATTGTACCAGCAAAACCGTTGGTACAATTTATCCGATTCCCAATTAATGTGCCGTGGCACATTAAGATACATTGGAGCAGGAAGAGGGGTTTATGTCTTAAAGTCTACTACTAATACTTTTATACCAATTAATTGTTATACAAAAAAACGTTTTAAATTAAAGTTATAGGATGAAGTTTTGAATTTATGTGAAATAGGAGTATTTTGCCTTTTGCTGGACAAGGTAAAGCTGTGAGGCTTTAATCCATGGAAGTTCCAGTTTTATTTTGCTTTTACATACTTGTGCACGGCAAGGTTACAGCAGAAACTCCTGAAAGACTCAAAAGTAAATAGTTTAACAATCTAAGGTAAATAATAAGCGTTTACGTAATATGCAGCTATTCATATTTTATATTATTATTAACCAGCAGAGTACATGTTCCTTATACGTGAGTAAAAAAGGAATCAATAAATCTGCATTAGTACTGAGCAATTCTACAAAATCATACACAAAATTGAAATACCAATATCGATATAATTAATAAAGCTAAAATAATTCCAATGTCTTTTTTAATATGTTTATTAATATTTTTTGCCCCTACGGGTGTATTTAGATTATTAGATTTAGCAAATGTCCGTTTTTAATATCTCATCCTATAAAAAGTAAGATTTTTTGTATTCTTATCTACTTGCTTAATGCGCTTGCTCGAGGACAACTCAAGCGATTCATAATTTACCACAATCAAGCAATATCCTCCAATATTTTTTTTGAGGGCCCGTTATAAGCTTTTCTCTCTAGAGAATCTATCATAAAATGCTCAGTTTCAGTCAATATGAAGTTTACTCCTGAAATATTTTGTATCTACATTAGTCTAGTTTGCACCTATAAAAACTGAACCAATTACCATGACATAGTAATGTGTATTACAAAAAATAATTAAGCATCATTGACACCATACAGTAATCTATAATATACTGTAATTTACGTTTCTAATAAACGAATTATTACCATTTTTTCTATTAATTTGTTTTTTAATCATTGCTTATTTTTGAAGTTAAACGTTTAACGCTGCATTTTTATTGGCCGGGAAATCACATGGTAGGATCCAGTTTTCCCTCATTCATTTCCATATCGTTTTGGTTCTCACTAGCATACAAATAATAAAAGTAATTTTTTTCCATAAAAATTTTTTTAGTTTGTTTTTATACACATATAATTTAACAGGGTAGTATTTTTTTTCAAATGTAGTAGATAACAATTGCAAAAAATGAGTGAAAACAATCCCACGGACAATGCGACGGATTTCAGGTTATGTCAAGGTACGTCTCTTGCGAATATCAATTGATTGTTAAGTTTTCTCTGCTGAAATTACATTATGACGCATTCACATACATTATTAATGCAAATACATTTTCCAGGGCGAGACGATGAGGCAACCCCAAGCACTTCCACTGGTACAAGAGGTCCACGAGGGAAAAATGCACAATATTACCGTTATTACAGAGCATGGAATCGAGCGGAGCAGGAAAAAGAGTCGTTGAATAGAACTAGTGATCCTTCTACGACTGCTGATTCTTGTACAATTAGCGTCGCAGGTTGCGAAGTTTAACTTCTTCCTCGCGGAGGGACTCCACACACTATTTTTTTCTGATTATAATACACTTAATATAAGGTATAAAGTATAATACACTGATAACACATAATAAAGTATAATACACTTAATATAAATTTTAATTGTAGATCATTACATTGAAAAACAGTATAACGAAATTTTACTTTTCTTCTAAACGAATTAGTACCATTTCTCGACTAATTTTAATTTTTAATTCGTAGCTATTTTTTTTTAATTTCATTTAATTCATATCACCAAAATTAATTAAAAACATTGGCGGCACTAATAGTTTGGTGATTTTTTTTGTTTTTCTTAAATTAATTAGTACCATTTCTTCATTACTTAGGTATTTAGTACAATGACTTT
This sequence comes from Parasteatoda tepidariorum, assembly GCF_043381705.1. NCBI lineage: Eukaryota > Metazoa > Arthropoda > Arachnida > Araneae > Theridiidae > Parasteatoda > Parasteatoda tepidariorum. Next base: position 85,037,068 of record NC_092210.1, on the reverse strand, counting down.
TTTTATTTAAATTAGTACTTATCAAGAAAATCAATTAAGCATAAGTGGCGGCAGAAATGGTTCGGCGACTACACACTATTTCTCCATTAATTTTGCTTCGAGGAATTTTTTTTTCAATTGCCGGGGGTTTTAAACAATTTAATTTCATAAAAACAAAGTTTAAAAGCATAACTATAGACAAAACTAACAAGTGGATAATTTTAGAATTACCAATATGGTTAAGTAAATCAGTTCTGCTTCGTTTTGATTCACTGAGTTAGTCTTCCATAACGAAGAAAAAATAATTAAACATTAAAAGACTTGCAATAAATCCCTTAGAGTTATAAGCTACGAAAAATGACTGAAGTTATCTTAAAAATATGTGAGTAAACAAAACTAAATTGACTGAGGTTCAAGTTTCAGCAATGGCGATTTCTAAGCCAAATAAAAAGTTCCATTTCTTTTAATACCTCTCCTGAACGATCGAATTGAAATATTTAAAAGAATTTTAGGATCAGAAACAATAGCAGCCCCTTTTACCAACTCTCCAAATTTCAGAACGCTAACGGAAATGGTTCTTTTAATCATAAGAAGTCACAAACAAACTCTTCATTTTATTGTTATAGTTGACATCTATCTATGTTATATAAAACGCTAATACGTATGTATCAATAAAACCGATGATATTTCTTTTCTCGCGTTGGCACCAGTTATCATTTTTAATTGATTGGCTTCGGCGCGCAAGAGCACGTAGTGAGCATCATATGGCTAATCTATATTACATAAAACGCTAATACGTTTTAATTGATAGGCTTCGGCGCGCAAGAGCACGTAGTGAGCATCATATGTCTTATCGGGTGAATTCTCACCGAATTATCAAAAAAATTCTCACAAAATTATCTTCATCGAAGCCGATGCTTTACATCCGGCGTTCAGTACTATTTCATATTGTTTTACAACACATGGTTTTAGCCCTCTGGTGGGAAAGACTTTAAAACAAAACTTACAACAGTTACTTTTCTCAACAACTGAAATTTAGAATAGTGTGATTAAGAAAAATATGTGAACTGTTTGCAATTTCAAATTAATATTGAAATGCACAGGTTTAGAATTTTCTACAGTGAAAAGTTTTCGGAACTTCAGTGTTCAAAAAAGTATACAAAAGCTAGACGTTAAGAACGTATCCAATGAGCGAGCAAAGCGAGCATCGGATTGCGAAGCAATCCGAAATGAACTGCGAAAGCAGTTCCGGGGGTTGGCGAGCGCTAGCGAGCAGGGGGCGAAGCCTCCTAGTATTATATAAAACGCTAATACGTATGTATCAATAAAACTGATGACATTTCTTTTCTCGCGTTGGCAACAGTTTTCATTATTAATTGATAGGCTTCGGCGCGCAAGAGCACGTAGTGAGCATCATATGTCTAATCGGGTGAATTCTCACCGAATTATCAAAAAAATTCTCACAAAATTATCTTCATCAAAGCAGATGCTTTACATCCGACGTTCTGTACTGTTTCATATTGTTTTACAACACATGGTTTTAGCCCTCTGGTGGGAAAGACTTTAAAACAAAACTTACAACAGTTACTTTTCTCAACAACTGAAATTTAGAATAGTGTGATTAAAAAAAATATGTGAGCTGTTCGCAATTTCAAATTAATATTGAAATGCACTGGTTTAGAATTTTCTACAGTGAAAAGTTTTCGGAACTTCAGTGTTCAAAAAAGTATACAAAAGCTAGACGTTAAGAACGTATCCAATGAGAGAGCATCGGATTGCGAAGCAATCCGAAATGAACTGCGAAGGCAGTTCCGGGGGTTGGTGAGCACCAGCAAGCAGGGGGCGAAGCCTCCTAGTTGTTTTATTAAAAATTTAACTGCTTCGGAAATTTTAAAGCATGAGTTGCATTAATTACCTTTATATTATCGCCCTTTTCAGTTTTTGCTTTATAATCTTGCACACATGAAAAGTAGATACATTATATTTTTACATTTTTATAACAAACAACAAACAGCAGACCAACATTATATGAATATGGTGCCAAGATTATATTTTAAATCTTGTTAAGGAGCAGCAACTTGGCAAAATTTAGGAATCCCTGTACGAGTCCATACGTAACGCAATGGGATTAGAAACATAATGATGTTGAGTGAATCTATTGAAAAATCACTGTTTTAAATTTTAAAAAATCTGTATTTTTTAACATAATTATTTTTAGCTTGAAGTTTTTCAGATTTATTTATTTTGTAAAATTATTTATTTTAAAAAAATTAACTATTAATAAAGTAATCTGCACGGGGAAAAAATTCAGGAAAAATTACCGAATAGTAATGACATTTCACGTCAATAAAATCATAATTCTGGTTAACAAATCCATGATACACGGTATTTAAACCATTTATTAGGTAATTTTTCAGTTCATCTAGTTACCGTGTTCCGGATGTTCCGTGTTTCTTACAGATAATGTGAAAAATGTGTTTTGAACGTATCAGACGAAATCCCTCGAAAGTGGTAAATTTTGACTATCAGGAGTCGGCTTCATTATTTTAAAAGATACTGAATAGAGTAATTCGTTGTTTAGATTTGAATAACCATTAAAAATGTATTTTTCTTAATCTAATAACGTAAAAACACCGAAGAGTACAAAAAATGATAATAAATAAATAAATAGAATTATATCAGATTTTTTAATTGTGTTGGTAGTTGTCTTTCAGTTTTCAGTACTGATTTAGTGCTAGTTTATCTTTTTCACCAGTATGGAGAACGGGTATTCAAATAGTAGTAAATATGCCACAAGAATATGTATAAAAATCCCAAGAATAGTACGTACACTTACCCTTTGGCCCAGAATTTTCATTAAACATTTTTTTATACTTTTTTACATTATTTTGCATTAATAGAGTCAAAATAAGTGAAAAATGCTGTATTTACCATTTCAATAATTAATGAATAATTAATGAGTATGAAATACAACATGAAACACTGGTGTCTTTTTTTGGGTTAAAGTGAACACAAACACAAATAACATTTAAAAAAAAAATTTCACTTACTTGCAGTTATTTAAATCTAAGAGAAACAGTTATTCATCATTGACACTTATTTAATTTGGGAAATTAATTATTGATAAATTAATTATTGATAAATTTTTGAATTCAAGTGAGAAAAAAAAAACTTTTCAAGTCACTTTTTTTGGATACTTTATTTTAATACAAGTATAATTTCAATAATCAAACTTTTTTTAATAACTACTGGACTGTTTTTTTTTAAATTAAAAACATCAAAATATATTTTTGCTTGTAATTTGTGTGTCAGAAAAAAAATATATATAAAACGGACACCATTGCCTCCTTTGCATCAAGGGACAAATGATTGAGTGAATTTTTATTATCATAACAATAAAAAAACGACCTTAATTTTTATTAAAAGTTTTGTGCTGATTAAAAGCTAACGAAAAGCTTTGACGATAGCAACATTCCGATTAAAAATGTTCGCATTTAAATTCCAACAAGAACATAAGAGGACGAGTAAAATTTGCACACAAAAATGAAGACCTGTTAAATTCCCGTTTTTGTCCCGTCGGTAGGAGTACCTGGAAAATTTCTTTGGGAAAAGATATATAATATATCCTTATAGTTTATGAACTCAAAACTCAGGTTCTAATTGCGATGTTAAATTTCATCTATTCATTATTTCCCATTTGTTAATAAGTGCTTAACCTTTTGGTTACGGCTGGTACAACATGTGGACCACAGGTGATGGTACAACATGGAACACCGTAAGTAAAGGGTACTTTTTTAGATGTCCCAACTATTACCTTTAATGTTACCTTAAATATGAACTTATTGTGTATGTTTTAACAATTATTTTTATTCCTCGAGCCAATCCTTCCTCATACTGAAGCGAAATAAACCTTAAAATGTGACATTCAGCCCAGTTTTGACAGTGTAGAAAAAGAAAGAAAATAAAATAGGTTGCTTATAGTTTAAATAAAATTACAAACATTATATATTATCAAATAAAGCTACTTTAGAAAATTTAGTATTTTGATGAAAAAAAATAGATGCTTTTCCTGCTTAACAATAAGTAAAAGCCTTTGTATTATGTTTTATAAATTTGATTTTTTTGCTTGTTTGTAGTAGTAGACTGACGTAATTATTTACTTTCAAAACAGTTTTTTTTAATTATATGAACCAAAAATGTACTTTTCTCCAGAATTTTATGCATTTTTTTCCTTCATCCGGGGGGGGGAGAGAATTACCCTTTTTATATTTGAAAAAAGGCATCAGATGTAGATGAATAAATGTTAATAAATAACATTTATTCTGCACAATACAACGATGAAACTCCAACCTACAGAAAACTTGCCCCTATCAAAATTTTGTATTTAAGTCAAACATCGTTTTTATACCCAGTAAAAAAGTACCAGTTTTTTTAAAAATTAAATATCTTGGAGTTAAAATAATATTTCCTCTGCAAATTTATTACATAAAGTAATTTAACATGCATTTTTTCAAACAAATATTTAATATATGTTGAAAGCAAAACTGTTTGATAATTTTTATTTTCAAATTTTTTATTCTAAAAATATTATTTCCGCTTTTTTAGTATGATGTACAAAAAATTGCTATAATACTTTGATTAGAATCACTTACCCATATTACTTATTGTTACTCTACAGAAGAACATTTGCTTTAACAGTTAGTTTGAAAAAACCTTAAGTCCCAACTAAAAATGTTCTATGAATGACATTTCTAGTTATATAAGGTTTTTCAAACCGGGTATAAGAGATTTTTCAAACAAATGACTATATCACGTAGTTGTACTACAAAAACAAAATCTTTACGAGAAGTCGTGTAAGAAGTATATTAATCCTAAGTATCGATTAAATACGAATTCATCAATTTTTTTTCCTCTTACAATTTGACCGTGTTAAACAGTAAATTATGTAATAATTATCATATGAATTAATAATTTAAGATAAATTGTTTAAATTATAAATACAAAGTATTCATTTTAAATGTCTTAAATTAAATATGCGGTACATAATTGTAATTATCTCTCTTGATTAAAAAATCGTAAAATGTACAGGGAGAAGGATGGAACACATACTTTACATTTACATTACCTTTTATTTTGTTGTACGAAAAGTACATGAAACTTGAAATTACGAATGAATGTGCAAGGAGTTCGTTGAACTTAAAAAAATTAAAGATTCGATAAGTAGTTGAAAGCCATCAACTACTATTTTACTTTTAGTAAAAAATACAAGTAGTTCAATCTACTAAACGCTGAAATACAACTACAAACGTTAAAAATAAACGCGAATATTTTTCAAAATTCCAATTTGTTCGAAAGTTCCCTTTTTTACTTTATTTAATGATTATATATTCACTGTTAGTCAAAAAACTGATTTCTTTCGAGATCATTTCTGTCGAAACATTAATTTCTCTTTTGATTTTATATCAAAAGTCTTAAAAAATGATAAATAAAATAAAATAAATAAGAGAAAAAGATCAGCTGTTCGCAAATATAAATCTCAAAAATTATATCGTTTTTTTTTTTTAAAAAAAGTCTCAATTCCAATCAAAACTGTTTCTAATTTGAACTGCTATACAATAAGTTAGGAATATATATTATAAACAATCAAAAGTACTTCTCATTTATTACTTTTAACTGTATTACCTGCTTGAAAACTTCATTCACTTCAAAAATATACGGTCGACACGTTTCAAGCACTTCAAAAATAGGTGCCCATTTTCAAGATTTGACTGATTTAAATTTATGTTTATTTTTAAGGCGATAAATCATGTCAACTGCTTTTTTTTTCTTCATATTTGTATATTTTTGAAGCAAATAAGTTTTAAATCAGGTTATATTTTACTTCTTAAGCTTTATTGGGATCAATTATTTAACACTCCTTACTGCGTCCCATATTCTACAGTCCTTAGTTAAAATATATTTTTTCCAAGTACTGCTGATTATTTTTCAAATTCAAGTAACCCGCTAAATTAGCTGCGATTAACATTATAGTAAAAAGGTTTCTTTTTGAAATATATTTTTTAACTCTAAGAAAAATAAATGAATGGGAAAATACTGCATGGTTTGGTGAGTTGGGCCTTCTATTTCTACATATATATAAAAGGAAAATAACTTAAATTTTATTTCTCTACCTTTCACGCTAGTGATATTTCTGAATGACAAATCCCCTAAATTAATTTTTTTAGGTTCAAGACAGTTTAGATTCCGCCTGGGTTACTTTTCAGTTTGATACTGTTTTCTTTTGGATTTTCTAGTTATGGACGTCTAATGGACAACGAATACAGTTGCATTGCATAAAAACTTCATCCTCAAATTAATCGTTTTTAGAAGATTTTATTATTGTATAGGATTATACAATTTTTTTATTTTAGAGGATTTTAGTATTCATTATTTTTTATTGGCTTTAATAATGAGTATCCTAAATTCTCACTCAACTATTTTTTTACCACCCTAACGTATATGGCTTTTATTTCGTTTTTCACAAAAACTTCAGAAATAAATATTAAGAGTTGTCATTATGAAACTCCTCTATATAAACTCCATACATTAAAATATTTTTATGTTAAATTTGAAAATATGTAATCGTACAGAAATATTTACTAGATGTTCCTTCGTAAAGCGTTTTTAATGGTCAAATATATAAAGGATCATCATTTGTAGACAGAATATTTTTCGTCCACCCTATATATTTAGCCAAAACATTATTTCAAATTTACTTAGTTTTAAAATGCCATCTGCAATTGTAGAATTTAATTTTTACACGCAAGTCTCAAATATCCATTTTTCTTGTACAAGTAAATGCAAGTAAATTAAATATCAATTCGCTTAAGAAGGCAAATTCAATTTTATAGTATGTATTTAATTGAAAATAATTTTCACGTTCAATGTGTTAAAATATATGCAAATTGGAAATTAAAATATCGATAAGCTGACATAAATTTCTGAGAAGTCTACATTATGCGAAAACAATCTCTCCTTAAGCTTCGATATTTTACTATATTTATTGCTTTATTCTCTTGAAACAAATCGAGGTGCGTTCATTAATCTGACTTAAGAAGATTACAAAGCCTTTGCATACATCTCAAAATTAAGCTGCGCAAGCATCTTGTAACATGACTTTTGCAAAATTGCTCATGAATTGCTGAATAATACTCTACTTATAATTAATTTATACGTTACCAGAAAACTGTTTGGAATTTTAAAGTAAATTTAATAAGATACAAAAGAATGATATTAATATTAAGATTTAGTTGTAGACACCTTGCATTAATGTCATTAGCAGCGTCTTGCACTAGCACACATACGCTCTAATAAAGATAAACTATTCATAGATTTTAAGAAAATTAAATACCTTTTACGTTTATCTTATTTTATACCATTATTCATTCTCTCTGTATTTGTCTCACACGCATATACAGACAAAATCACAGAACACAAATAATTGTATGAGGGAACACTTTTTCAAGTTAATCTTTTGCTTACGGCTGTTACGACATGTGGACCACAGGTGATGGTACAGCATAGTACACCTTAAGCAAAGGGTTAACACCAAATTCACCTTTTAGGGTGTATGAAAGCTCAAAATTTTAAAAACAAATAGGTCAAAATTACACGCATTCACCCCATATGTTAAATATTTTCATTTTAGAAAACTCGCACTTTTGATGTTGCCTGTAATTGCTATCAATTACGAGTAAATGTAAAATTTTTGTTATTTTTAATGAAAAAATGTTTCTTTACAAAATGAAATATTACGTATTTTTTAAATGGAATAATATTTTTTTAAAATCAATTCCTTTGCAGAAATGTGAGCTGTAATTTCGATTCTGCAATTTGCAAATGTTCCCTCTAAGTTTGGGTATTTTGAAAATGTGAGATTCTCGGACGTGTGTACTCTCACCTGCAACCAATTGCGATTAATTTTGAGCAAAAACTTAACTCTCATGTCAGTAAACGTGAGATATGAGTAAATTTTTTTTTGCTTTTTGATATATATTAAGACTTTGTGAGCGTAAGTTTAAGCTCTAGATCAGATCTAAAGCTGAGCTTAGGATTGTATGCATAATATGTTATTTTTTTCAAGCACGAAGCTGTATATGGAAACAGCTGCATTTTTGGAACGAGTAGAACAATCTTAACCTGTTGCTGCCTTATAAAATGATAATAAGATGAGATAAAATCTTAGACTAACTCTAGATCTGCGATTATAAGTAATTCAAATCTCCTGAACAGAATTTTTATTTGTGAAGGATGATCTTCCATCAAACCTTTCTAAATTCCGTGTACTCTTAGTGTGCTTGAAATTACGTTCAACGATGTATAATTGATTGATCACCTGATGTATTTTGAAGGTATAAAAAAATAGAGCATCTATTCTGTTCTATGGAATAAGACTTGATGAAGAAAAATAAATTCTTCGATCAACATGGTTACTAAACCCAGCGGAAGCACCATACTACGAAATTCTGCAGAAGTGTCCACCATATTTTTAGTCGCGTAGTTGCTTTTATCTATGTTCGATAAGTCACAGGTAAACTTTGGAAAAGAATAAAAAGTGGTATTTTACCAAGTTTTTTTTTTAAATGTTTATTGCATTATTTCAAACCTTCAGCGCATTTTTTTTTGCATAAACTTACAACTTTTACTTAACTTTACCTTATTTATCTTGAGGGTAAAATTTTTACAATACACAATCTTTGATTCCATTAATTGTTATACATTCTTAAAATCACACATATTTTAAAAGATTATATAAAGTGTAATAAAATAAAAATTGAATATCCCGTTTTGAGATTAGGATGCGTGCTAC
>NC_092210.1:85024761-85028193 GCF_043381705.1 Parasteatoda tepidariorum | reverse complement strand
ATATATATCAGTTTTCATTTAACTTAAAAGACGTATAACTTTTAAAACTTCTATTAATTTATAATTTTCCACGTTTTAATTATGTGTATGGCACTTTGCTTGGTTCCGAAAGTTTTAAAAATATCAACTTGTTATAAACAATCATTAATTTCGAGTTGTAGTTATCAAAGAATTACTAAAATATTAATTTTAACCTTCAATAAGAATCAAGTTGAAATATGAACGCATTACTAAAGGAAGAAAACAAAGGGAATAAAGCACAACGATGGACATACTACAGTTTCGGTTCCATAAACAGGAACCCTCCTCTTGGTCTAAACACCAAATGATAGCAAAAAAGTAAAGAAGACAACTACGCGTGTAAAAATTTGTAACCAGTAGAGACAGTGGAAAAAATTTGAATAAGATAATAAATGAAGTTAGATAACAAACAGGAGAGGGGGCTGGTGGGATCCCCAGGGTGTTAAAAATTAAACTATATTAAGTTGCCAGATATTGAGAAAGGGTGGTATACTGGAATGGTCATTAACTAAATTATTAGAATATTTAAAAATATGGAATTATACCCACAGAAATCAAGATCGGTAGACGATGAGCAATGTTATATATCCATATTTTGAAAATTCTTTATAATTTAGTTAATCATCTTTCTAGTAACCAATCCTTTCTTGATAATTGGAAATTTCCAATTTAATTTTTTTTTACACTCTTGGTGTTCCTGTAAAACTCCTTCCTGTTTCTTTTCATCCCCCTACCTGTTTCTTATCCGTCTTTTATAATCTTGTTCATATTTGCTCCTCCGTTCCTAATGGTTTAACCACATTGCATGTATTTGTTTTCTGTTATACCTTTATTTGGTATTAAGATAATTAGGAAGGTTCTTTTTTATAGTACCGAAACTGTATTATACCTTTATCTGTACTGTTATTTCCGCTTTTTTTCACGTCGTTTTCTTCCTTTCGTCTGTATAGCTCAAAGTATGCCCTATTCTCATTTTGAATATGAATAATCAGAAATAATTAAAACTCGTCCTGCCATCATCCGTGACTGATTCCCAATTTAAATATGAGAACTCAAGCTCATCAGAAAAAGGGTCGAAATTTCAGTTTGAAATACGCCCTTCAAAGACAAAAAATACAATTGAACTTACATTAAATAGAAAATTAATGGGGCATACTTAACATTTGTATTTTTAAATATGTATTATTTTAAATTTATAATTTATCCGAGTTATTGACGTTCTAAATAACAAATTGAGTAAAATGCGGACGGCAACTAAATGGCGTACAATAAATGGAATCGAGATATTCCCAATTAAATGGTAGTATAACACTGAACTATCTAAAGCAAACAGTCCCTGTAAACATAAGCCAGCATTACGTGCTTTACTAAATAATGATAAATAGTTTTGGTAAAGGGACAATTGCGACGAGGAGCATTCAAGTATTTACCTAGAATGAGTAATAACTTCTCTAGCTACGTTTTAACAATTTAAAACCTGGTCAGAAATGGTAATGATGCATTATGTATGTATTCACTTTAGAATGCGAGTAGTCAAATTATGTATTCCAATGAATGACTATTTATTTAAGTATATAGAAGCTAATTTACAATTTAATTCAGCTATTGATAGTTATGGCTAACTTATTGACCGAGATTTTATAAATTAAGAATTGAAGCAATAATATAATGTTGAAATAATATAATGTTAGATAATATAATGTTGAAATAATATAATGTTGGATAATATAATGTTGAAAGTAAATCAAGATTTCAATCAATTCAACAAAACAAAGTGTAAATATTAATTTTTTGATTAACTATCCATTTATGATATTGATACATTTGTTCACTTCGCATTTCCATTGCCATTTTGATGCCCTTTAATTTTAAGCAACAGTTGTAATAATAGCAAGAAAACTCAGGAGGTAAGGGACATTGCGCACATCAGCAAGAAAGATTAATAGTTATACTAACTACCATCCATTCGATCACAATGATAAATGTACTTAAATGTAAATGGAGCTCCTAGGTGTAAACTGTGCTCGTAGAATTGAAACAATATTTCATTGTTTCTAAGCATCAAACGTGCAAAACCTCCCATTTTAGTTAAGCAATTCCCACAGCTTTTAATTCAAATATGGCTGCTGCTAGACAGAGTCATGCTTTTACGTAAATTTGTCGTGTACAATTTGCCATAGCGACAATTCGTCGTGTACAATTAGAACGGGGACAATCCATCTTGAGCAAAATTCGTCGTTAGCAAAATTCGTTGAGAGCACTATCCATCGTGGAAGACTTTTTGATAAAATTAGCCACCATTTGCGTTACATGGAGAACCACGAAAATCTATCACGGTAAGCCTGACAGCAAGGGGACTCTATCCCATGATCAGTTTACCAATGAGGATGTTTAAGTCTTCAATGTGGACGACTGTGCAAGCTGGGTTCGGAATTCATATCTACCAGCCATCGCTGGGGCTCGAGCCCGGTTTACCTCATTAGGAGGCGAACACTTAATCCTCTGAGCCACCACGGCTCTTTTTCCTTTTTTGAGGAAAATGGGGAGATTTGAAAGAGAGAATTGAATTTCTTTACATGAAAATGGGGCACTGTTTTCAACCTATCTTCTTATGCTGAATTTAATGAAACCAATTACGAGATGATCGGACTAATCACTTAAAAATTTGGCGAGTTTTTATACTTAAAATGTACTAATTTGTATTTGTTAATATTCACGAATAGGATACTAATTTCTAAACAAGCGAGGAATTGTTTCGGTTATAATTTTTCTTGTTGAATCAAGTGAGACTACGCAAAAGTCAATAAAATAACTCATTTAAAAGTTGAAATGCTTTATGAGTACAAACTACTTCGATTGACACATGTTCTTATATGTGCATTGCTCTCTAAAGCCTAATTGAATATGTAAGGGGCATTTTCCGGTGAAATTGTTTAGGTTTTATATATATGTAACATAAAAAGCTTCTATTAATATTTTTATGTTAGTTTCTTCGTTATAAAACAACTCCTAATTTATTACTAATTAAATTTATTACTAATTAATTATTCAAATCGAAATGCTTTCTCACACTTTTAAAAGCCATAACCTGTTTCTAAATCTATTTTTGGCCCAACTATGCATAAATTTACTTAAAGACATTTTTTCTTTTTAATCTTCGTGGGAATCACTCGAGCAAGTTCATAAACCAATAGTAATTTCGAAGATTTTCCCTACCAGAAAGACTGATCGCCCAAGGAGTAAACTACACTTTTCGTTCCCCACTCAATAAAGAATGACATAATAAAAGTTACTTTTCTTTAAATACAATCCTGTGTCTGTTTTCCTGCTCGGTCCGACTGCATCATTTTACACACACACACAGATATATATATATATATATATATATATATATATGTACATCGTCAAGTA
>NC_092210.1:85019508-85023851 GCF_043381705.1 Parasteatoda tepidariorum | reverse complement strand
TATATATATATCACACGATTTTATCCGCAAAAAGGAGTGAAATATTGTATCAATATAGCGAAAGTAAAATATATCAATACAATAGCGTGAGGAGCACTCAAAAAAATTTACAACGAATAATAATTCGCATAAAATCTGATACAGCTTGTATGGGGTGTTCTACCTCACTAACCATATTTTCTATATTTGATTGACTCATATTTCATTTTTCAGTTTCTACAAGTTTTTAAGGCCTTACTTTTAACCCTTACTGAAAATTAGGATCATATAAATAATTTCGTGGAAATTTTTGTCAGCAGAAAAATAAATAAATAAAATAAATAAACAAATAAAATAAATAAGTAAATAAAATAAAAAATCTCATTATAAGACGAAGCATACTTTTTAAAATAGTATAATAAACCATTGTTTCCGTTTTCCTCTTAAACTGGTAACAAGGTTACCACTTTAGCGTATTAATCCAAAAGCACATTAAAAAATTATAAAAATACGATTCACTAGAAAAGGAAGAAAATTTTGATGGCCGCAAGGTGATCACAAGTTACCCTTTAGCAAAATGGTTGTTGTCTAATTTTTTTAGGAAAAGGAACTTTATTGTGTTTTCTTCTTTGACATCTTTAACTGTTAATCCTAAACTGCTAGGTACACAATTTCGCAGACATATTTAAATGCAGCTCAGACAAAATTCTTTTCCTTCTGTGCAATTCTTTTGATGACTGAATAGTCATTGAACAGCCAATCGAGATCAATATTAACATTTTCGGAGTGGTGCAATGGTGTTCGATGTCGATTGTAAGCTACATCATACACTCGTTTCATATTCACAAGTTCATACATGAAATTTGATTTGAAAGCTAGGCTTTTTTTCAATTTTACATGAATAATGAATGAATCATTTATATTGCGTGGAAGACAGTCCACGGTCTTGTGCAAGTTATTGGGTACGTTGATAATGGATCATTTTATCCCTAACTCTTGATCTCGTATTTGCATGAAAGGGGTTCGCTCTTCTGTAGGGTTCAATTCTCTCAACCACTTTGGTACTTTTGTGAGGGACAGGCGTCATGCTTGAGTTTGCGAATGGAATCCTTCAGTTTTTAAGTTTGTGCGTAACGCTTAAGGTATTCCCGTCTACATTCTTTGGCTTTGGCAGCTTCGGAAAGTTTAGACTTTGGCATCATTTTTTTCTTGCTTCAACTCTAACTTTCGGGACCGTGTGAATCAGTTTGAACTCTCTTTATTTGTGATATTCACCTGAATTAGTATTGAAAACGATCGAGTTTGAACTGTAGGAGAGAATTTCTGATTCTTAATTAAAACAGGAAAAACAAAAATATCGTCCAAATGATGAAATTCTCTTTTATTCACAACTCAAGAAGTATTTATGTGATCTATCTGGTCCCATATCTCACAAATAAACTCACTAACCTAATGCATAACAAAATTAAAAGTGAAAAAAAGAATTCTAAAAAAATTATCAAACATCAACGGTCACCATAGTAACGCATGCTCACTATTTACTATTACTCTTGATTATTGTAGTTGAAAAATGAGGACGCCATGAAATCCAAAGCAAGACCCATTTTCCCAATGGATAATAAAATAGAACAATTTAAGTAAAAATATCACGTAAAAATTGAAAATAAAATATAAAGGAAAAACAGAATAAAGTATAAAATGAAATCTATAAAGCTAGTAGCGAAATCAAAGGAACTTACATGAACGGGAAATTTTTCAAGAATGATTTAAAACATTTTCGTAACAAGATAAATAAAACATTGATTTTCTTAATTTTCTTCGTTTTTGTTTCTTTTTGTCTATTTTGTATTTATTTTTTATGATANTGACTCTTCAAACAGAAGTACAAGATATAAAATTTAAAATTCCGAAATTTAAAATTGCGACGTACCTATCATATTGATCACTGAGTTTATCTGACGCAAGAAAAAAAAATACCATATACAAACCAAGTTGAATCATAAAATCAGTAAATTAATTTTTTTGAACCTTATTACTATGATTTTACCAAAACAAAAATGTGGTTCAATTCAACGCTTTGTTGAGGCCATAAAATCATTGACGATAACCATTTACCCATTCCTCTAAACCCATTCCTCTTTTTGTAGTTGAAAAATGACTTGTACTTAAAAACCCATTCCTCTTTTTGAATTTACACCTCACAAAATGAATAATTACTTTCAAGCGCATTTATAAATGCCTTATAAATTCGAATGCCTTAATAAATTCGATGCCTTAATAAATTCGAAATAAAAGTTGCCAAAGTAAGAACTTCAAAAAAAAAAAAATCTCATTTTTGAAAGGTATAACAATTCTAATTCGTTTATTCCTTACTTTACTTTAAATCATATCTAGTCCTTATCATACTACTAGCCTAAGGCAAATCTATGAACACTTAATTTTTAATGCTTAAATGAAACTAATGAAGATCGCATTAAGTACAAATAAAAGCAGAAAATCTTGGAGTGTCTCACTTGGCTTTGTCCCCAAACGAGATTAAGTAGATAACCCTGTCTCTCCCGCATCCTTCTCTATTGTATTTTACTTAAGCAGTAACCTAAATTCATGGTAATTCGACAATGTAGCTTTCTCGCCAATCTGACTAAATCCTCATTCTATCCATCTTACTCAATTATTTATTAAAGCTTGGATAAACTTTGGTTGCCAACCATTATTCTATATAAGCATTTATGTAGATTTTCTAAATAAAAAGCACATCACAGGGAATATTAACAAAGTGAACACATAAGAAACAAAACATTAATTAGTAACTGACCTTTCTAAATTCTTAAACATTCATTATTTTTAATTCATTTAAACATTCATTAGGACTAAACATTTCTAAAATTGATTAATATTTTTTTACATTTTATTATAAGTTTTAAATGGTAATGATTAGCTTGACAAATGCTAAATATTCTCTTTTAAAACTTTAAAAGCTGTTGTGTAAAACTAAGATTTTCAATTGCTCTGGATGAAAATTGATAAATTACTAATTTAAATTTGACTGACTCCCACAACAAGGTTTGCTGTTTTTATTTTATTTTACACCCTATCGCACAAAAAGTGTTCCAATTGCTCCCAAACTTTAAAAATCCCCATTTCAATAACACCGCAATGAAAATCGCTGCTATTAAAATTTCGAAAATTAAATTTTTATTATAAAACCTTCTTGAAAGCATTTCTTTCATTGTGATGTGTGCATTATAATGTAAATGTTACATTAATTTATCTTCATTTTTTGTAAGGAATCAAATGTATTCTATATTTATGCAACCCATGTATTTGTTTCAGATGAGCTCAATTTATGATAAGACATGCAATAAACATAATTTAACATCATAATGAAAGAAGTTGTTTTTTTCATTTTTATCGTAAAAATTTCAAAAATTAACTTTTGGGGATAAAAACTTTCTAAAAATAATTCTACTTCTATTGTATCAAATTATGTTTATTGTATGTCTTGTGAGAACTAAAAGACCTTGTCTAAAACAATTACATGGTTTCCATAAAAATTTAATAGAATTGGTTTGTTACCAAAAATGGAGACAAAAAAGTAAGTCAATATTTAAGCAAAAAAAGCTTTACTTTCTTAATTCTATTACATAAATGATTTATTATTTATGTAATAATAATGCATAACAAGATCAGTAATGCAATGATACAAAATAGAAATATTAACAATATTGATTTACAATTGCGCAAATAAATACTCAAGAGAGAAAAAACAAGAAATTTATTGAAATTTGACAAATAACAGTTAAGGATAATGAATGTACGAAGCAGCAAAATTTTTTGAAAAATACTTAAATTTTTTTCCTATTAAATTTTTTTGAAATGAAATGATACTTTTTTCCAGAAGACATTCACATCCCTAATCTTCTGCTTTCAAGTTCAGGAATCTTTCATCAATTTAAATGCCTCTCCCCGTTTATTTTGTCTTCCATAACTGGCAGCTTGTATCATCGTCTAGAACAGAGGTCGCCAAAGTGGTCTATATAGACCCCCAGGGGTCTATTTAACATAAGCGGGGGTCGATCTGAGCCAAGGGGTCGAATGGGGGTCGATCCAAACCGGAAGGGTCGATTGGTCGAAGGATTATCAGTATTTTTCAGGTATGTGACAATTAGAAATAAAAGAAGAAGACTTGGAAATAGATACAGGTAATCTTCAAAAATTGAGCGACGATTTTAAACTGCGTTTTGCTGATTTGGAAAACATTGACATCCCTGATTGGATTATTGTGCCATTTTCTGCTCAAATTGAAAACGTGGGCATCAACCTGCAAGATGAGCTTGCTGAATTATTATGGGGATTTGAAGCAA
>NC_092210.1:85004659-85018883 GCF_043381705.1 Parasteatoda tepidariorum | reverse complement strand
CGGACGAATAATGGAAGAATCGTCTGCCGAAGACAAAACTTAATTCGTTTACATCCATCTTTCTTGTTTTCTGCCCTGGAAAGGGTTTATTCGATTAGCAAAATAATAATGAAGATAAACAAATTTGTGAAGGGTCCGTTAACGCACCGAAATTTCTTCTAAACAGACCCCTGTATATATATATATATATTTTTTTTTTTGCGAAATTGCTCATATTTCATTGTTTTACTACCACTTTGTAAAATCTTTCACAAAGGCAGTATAAGATAGCAGCTAAGTCCTCCTTTCATCAGAACTGGTTGAGCCACAAACAGAAATGCTAGGATCCTCCTCATAACTGAAATTTGTAAAGTATACTAGTCTTAACGCTCTCTTATTCCAATTTAATAATTGGTTAAAATGATCCGGGTTGGCAAACCAGTTTATAGTATCATAACTTATACTATACATAATAGTACTTATACATCTATAGTACTTATGTATAGTAACATATACTATACTATATGTTACTATACATAAGTACTTTTGTATTTTATGTATAGTACTTACAAAATCCCTAGCTTGTTTAACTATGAGTTTTTTTTCGACATTTTTGTTTTCTTAAAGTTACGAAATTAGTAAAAATGTGGTGTCTTGCAGCAGTCTTTTGGAAGAGGATGTCATTAAATGTATTTTATGACTTTATTTTTTTTCCAAATCACTGACTGTAGACATTAATTTCTTTTTCCTCATTTTTTTATTTTTTAGGGGGGGGGGATAATTTAGCCAATTTTAATCGTCCACTTTTTAAACACTCTGCTCCTTGAATTTTAATTGTTCATGGCGTGTCTGGATTTTTCTCAGTCAACGAATTCTTCTGGATATTGTCCCTCTCTCTGACTTGCTTTCGAAACATGACCTCCCGCCTTTCTCTCACCGAGATACAGATTTGGATCCGTATCCAGGGAATTAATTCCTTTCCTTACATTATTTTTTCTTTGACTTTAATGTTATCGCAAATCCTCTAATCGTTATAAATTACAGTCATTTAAATGTTCTTTATGCCTTTTAATTTTCCATTATTATTTGAGATCTTTTTTGTTTAAGTGCTCCTACAATTTATACAGGCTTCGAAACAAATTATAATAAAAGTTTGTGCCTCATAATTATTTGTTTATTTTGTGAAAAAGCTGTCCTTTTTTTGAAAAAAAGATAGGGATATTTCATAGGGTTTAAGTCGCTATAAACAAAAAATCTCGCACCACCCCCATATGGGCTCAAACCACCAACCTTTCTTTCAATGGCCGAACGCGCAAGCCGATTTTATTTATTTTATTGAAATTACATACATTTGCTGACTTTTGTGCTCAGTATAGGCTTATAAGTCATTGTCAAGTAGAAAATACAGATAGAACAATTCAGAGAAAGACATCACAAAGAATACACCCAGGGTTACGGCGGGATTCGAACCCGCTACCTCCACGCTTAACAGAGCGTTTGGACCGGCGATACCGCTCGGCCAGGGAGGCCCCGAGCGCAAGCCGATTGAGCAACGGAAGCTAAACTCATCCCCGGAAATATACATCAATGTATATTTAATTGTTAGCTTTATTATTTCAGAGATGAATGTTGCGTATAATTTTCAAACAGTATCTTCTTTATAAATAGGATATTTCTTTATAAATACTCCATACACCTTTGTACATTAAAATTAAATCGTTCGATCAAAAATTATTAAGGTGCTTTTTTATTGCACTGTTCGTGCTATACACAGGACTCATGCTAAGGATTTGTAAGCATTACGGTTACAGACTAATTGGAAATTTTTACGATATGCATTATTGGAAGTAAAACTTTCCCCTTTGTTGATTAATCTGCCTTTTAATTGTATTTCATACTTTTGACTATTATTTCAACACAAAATCTCTTTATTTTCAACAAAACGTGAAACTGAAAGACTTAACAACTGAAACACTATTTGCGCTACCTCTTTGTGTATGATATAATATAAATTTTAATCTTCTAGTACATTATACATATTGACATAAATAAGAATTTTATATACATACATTTAATTATTATATAAAATATGTATGTTAATAATATATTTCAAAAATCTTGCATATTGTTATTTTATACATACGTAAACAGAATTTTTAATTCTTAAATTACAAATTATTTTAAAATTTTTCTTGCTTATTCAGGCATCTAAAATTTTAGTTTCTACAAAGTTCTTCATTGCAAATTTTATTTATTTATATTTTTTAACTATATATAATAGTAAATGTGCAACAGAAACAACGTAACGTAAATGCATGCAACAGAAGCAAAGTAACGTAAATGCATGCAACAGAATTTTTTTTTATTCTTAAAGTAATTCCTAATTTATATACAGAACACATATTTTTGTTCGATTTTATTACATATGATATATTTGTATTTTTTTTATCAAATTTTCTTACAGAACATCATGTAACAAGCTTGTTTAAAATTTCTTCCTAGTATTAAATTTATACGATATAAAATAAAAATTTGTATAGAAAAATGAATTTTCGTTGTTATATTTCTTTTATAAATATTTTAAAATAAAACGAATCAAAACTGCTGCATTTCTGCTGAAAAATTATTTCATAAATATATTTCATATTATATTCATTCATTTCATAAAAATTTTTCAACATTGTAATTTTCTTTCATAAACATATTTCAATATTGTAATTTTCTTTCATAAACATATTTTAATATTGTAATTTTATTTCATAAACACATAAACTATTTAAAAATATTTAATTGTTTAAATATATCCTTTTACATTTCAATAATTATTCGGCTTTTAAGGAAAGAAAATTTACTTTTACTTGCATTTAAATAAGAGAAATTTCATATTTAAATTATCTTTGCTCATATAGCATGAATTCCTGTTTTTCTTGAAAGTAAATAAAATATACATGAACTTACCCGAGTTATGCACGAACTTACCGAACTTTTCCTGAGTTTTAATTTTCATTAATATTATATATATTATAGTTTTAATATGTTTTACAATCTTGCTTTATTTGTAAAGGCAGAATTAAAAAAAACTACCAAAATATAAAAGCTTGAGGATCAAAAAAAAAGTATTCTTCCATTAATTTGAATTCTCTGAAGTATTTGTTAAATTGACGGTGGTAAATATTAAAATTATAAACAACGTCAACAGTTTTTTTTAAGAATTGCAAAGATCAACTTTCGAATAATATTAGGAAATTAAAAAAACATATTTTGAAACATTACAATTGATATGCTTTAACTTTAACAATATAACAAATTAAAACTTAAAAATAATTTATGTTCAAAAAAATAAATTACTATGAGCTGATGATATTATTATATATTTTACAGTATTAACCTTTTAACTAAAATAGCAGCTGTGTCTAAAATGATAATTAATTGGTTTTCTTATTTCAGAAGAAAAATGTTGAAATAAATGCGAAAAAATGTTCTAGATTAATTTGTTTCATTAATAAAATTCTTAATTTATGTTTAAAAAGAACTCTGAGATTGTTATTTAACATTTTAAACATTTTAAACATTTCTTTTATCTTTTGGTGTAATAAAGAAACTACGAAATCTCTTATTTAAAACATAATATTGCTTTATTTGCTTTCATTATCTTTAATCCAATGATTTCCTTTTAACCTTATTCGAGATTCTTTTACAAGTTTTATTCTGGTTAAAATATCATATTCGGATATATATTAAGAATTTTCATTCCTAAATTATGCTAAAATTACCGTTTGCAGTCTGTCCCTCCAATTAACCATAAAGTTTTTAGTAATGAACATTTTTTTACCTTTACAGTTTCGGAATTGTTAACAATATGGCTACGAAACGATGAATAGAAACGATGAATACAAACGATGAATACAAAACGATGAATACAAGTTTCTACTTAATAATTTATAACTAGCATGGTTTCAAATTAGAAAAAAAAAAGAATTAAACTGGACATTGGAACTAGCCTTTTCGTTAGATAATGTTTATTGAAAAGTGCTGGACACGGGACCACCCCCATATGTTTCGTTTTTTCCTTCCCCTTCAACTCTTCAGGTGTTGAAGGGGAAGGAAAAAACGTTGTAGAATCAATGCGGGATGTCGAACCCCCGTTCTGTCGGCTATGAAACTGACAGATTAGACTGGCTGACAGATTGCCGTCTCGCCTATAATATGAACCCTGATGCTAGGAATTAAGTGGCTTCATTAGATGGACTTAGTTGGTGCGATAAAATTCTAGTTGTTATAACGTATTCGGTGAAAGCAGTTAATAAACGGTTTTTTCGCAGTTAACAGTTATTAACACAGTCACAGTAAAAAAAAAACATATTTATGGTTATTTGACTGTTTTGTTTGAATATGGTAAAATACCAATTAAATAAAGTGTTATTTTACCATTTTTTTGGGAAAATTTTCTAACAGTGTAATAACATACATTGCCATACAGTAGCGTTTACTGTTATTTTATTATAATTACAACAAATTTGTATTGCGGCTCTCTAGATATTTGAAGTCCAAATCTTGTGTATGTAACGAAACGAATATGGATTTAAATCACCCTAATATTCTATTCATCAGAGGATCAAACATGTCTAACGGCAAGAAATTCTCGTAGAGATTATTTTCTTGTATTTAATGTAAACAAATGAAAATCTTATATTTTACAACCTAATTATACCTTGTATTTTACAACCAATTAATTCTATTCATCAGAGGATCAAACATGTCTAACAGCAAGAAATTCTCGTAGAGATTATTTTCTTGTATTTAATGTAAACAAATGAAAATCTTGTATTTTACAACCTTGCTGATTCACCATTGGACTGTCGGAGACAAATACACAATATAATTCTGCTCAGATTTTATTAGCGAAATTGTGTATCCTAGAAAACTTTCATTTTTATAATTATTGTCACTGAACTATGAATATTTTATTTAAAAATCCACTATTCAGAGTTATATTAAACAAACATTTAACTTCACTCTAAATAATTTTAAAACTATTAATTGTAGAGTGTATAAATATTTAAATTTGTGTTTCGCATATTTTGAAGATAAAGCTTTAGAATTTAGAGAAACCTTTTTTATGTAAATTAAGTCAGATTGTTAAATAAAAATTTCACTTGATTACAACATGTTATTAAATATTTAAAAAGCAAATTTTAATATTACATTCATAAACGTTAATCTCTAAATAATTTCATTTGGATGAATTTCAGCATTTATAATTTTGAAAATATTTTACCTGCACTTCATGCCAATTTATGTAACTTTTTTATTGCATTAAATAGTCATGTCGCTCGTCCTTCTTGGCAAAAAATGTCATTTCATGCGACATAAAATATTTTATTTATTGCGCAAAGAAGAAATGTATTAATTTCCTTTGCATTAAAAACATGCTTTTTGAGAAGTTTTGATTATTTTTTTAAACTCAAAATAAATTATAACAAATTTATAAAAGTTCATTTTATTATCTTCGAAAGAAGATAAAATATTGTAAAAAGGTCTTTTTTCCATAACCTGCTGTGGATCTGGTTCGTGATGATATGATGATAGCATTTCGAACATGGTCAGTATTTCGAATTGACCACTGTTGCTTACCATACAAATTGTTAACATTCATATGTAACTGGGATTGTAATTATCTGTAACTGGAAATATAAGGGCAGATTGACTATAGACAAGTAATTGAACCTCTTTGCCACTAAAGTTGCATTGTTCCCACATATTTCATATTTGATTAGATATCAAACCATTTTATTCTAAAAGTAGTTAAGATAAAAAAATTTATAACATATTATTCGGTGGATTTAATGAACTAGCATACTCTTGCTAATTACTGAGTTATTAATGTAGCTTAAGTTCACACATATTTAATAATACATATAACCATTTAATTTTATTGTTGGTAGAGAAGGAAAAACTGCTTAACTAGTAGCGAAAGGGTTAACTAAACATACATAAACTCGTTAACGTACTAAGTTATTACCGTAACAATAGTTCCCACACGTTTGTTTAGATATTTAGTTTTGTTATTTTAACGTAGATCATGGCAGAGAAAAGCTATTTAACTAGAAGTGAAAGGACTTGGAACTGAGCTTGTCAGCAATTATACCTTCTCTAACATATTAACACATAGAATGAGGGCAACTTTTCCAAAATAAAAATGTATTGCAGCTGTTAGAGATTAAAATTTAAGAAAGTGGTCAGCAAGATTTCATTAAAGTTGGAGCAAAATCGTCATTATAGCTTCAACTTCAATTTTAAAAAAAAATATGATGAATGATTGTAGTGATGATTACATAAATACTGAATCGCTTATGTTTGTGGTATTCACGAATGGAATTTTTTTTTTTGTAAAACAGAGCGGAAGCGAAATAGTTTTGCTACCACTTTTTAAACTTTTATTTGGATCGCTGATTTTTCAAAACCGTATTTTTACGTGACCTGCTTGCAATGTGTTCAGTTATTAAAATTACTGTTTTTCAGATATTATTTAATGATATATCGAGCTGTATTAAGCCAATAATTTATACTTAACGTTAGACTTAGAGGTTGGGCAGCTCCAAACAAACAGAAGCAGGACACGTCAATTAAAGGTCTATTGTTCCCAAATCCTAAATCATGATTAACAAGAAAGATTTATAGCTTAAATAAAGTTATTAACGTTAGTAGAATCTTAACGTTAGTAGAGACTGAAAAATTACTGAGCCGGTAGTGAAAGGATCAAATAAGCTAGCAAACTCTTACCAACATACTTGGTTATTACCTTAACTATAGTACCGAACTTAAGAAAATTATGAATATTCTAATCCTCGTGTAACCCTACGAACCTCATAAATCTTTTCTAAAAATGATTTACCCATCAGAAGTTAAGTTGATGTAATTCCATCCTTATCTTTAACGAACGAAACGTTATTCAGCAGATCTGTTGTTTCAGAGAGATGCGAAATGCAACTTTCATATTTCTCATGAGAAATGTAACACGAAGCATCATCGCCACAAATCTCTTTCATTCCTCCAAGTTTGTCAGAAGAAATGACAAATGATTATTTTAACCTCAATGTGGCATTCGAAGTTTTAGTGATAGAAGATTCAGAAATTGTTTGGGATTTATAGTCTGTAGGTTAAGTAATTTAGACGATATCAACTTTTAAAAGTTTTACGTTTAAGCTTTATTTCAAATCCGCAAAGTAATAAATTGATTTTTATTTTCCTACTGTTTATCTTTTTCTTTGAGAAACTAAAGACAAGGGGATATTATTTCATTAGTATTAGTATTTACGTATTAGTATTAATGTATTTCAGAAAATTACAGCCAAGAATAAGAATTATTTGTTGATCACTAAAAATACATAAAACTTTATTACCCTTTTCAGTTGTATGGATTTATAGTAAAAAATACTTGACCACATGATGGACTTTACTGTGTTCAAAAATACCTGTAATTAGAATATTATATATGCTGCATAAATAAAATAGTTTCAGTTTAACGAAAAAAAGATTTTTGGCACTTAAACATAGCTAATATCAAATGACACTTTTTTCAGCAAATTATAGAAATAGTGTAGGTCACTTAGTTTTTTTTTTTTTTCGTTTTTAATTTTTATAAGTTTATTATAACTTAGAAATTGGTAAAAAAATTTTGGAATCATATAGTGTTTGGGTTTAGTTAAAATTTATTTAACATTTTTTCAAAAATATTACTCTCAATTTATTTTTTTTTCAGAATTATCATTAACATCCAGTGATTATTATCTTAAGTTTTATAATTTGGCATGTTGAAAAATATACATAATCAATCAAAGAATACGAAGGTTCGAAGGAACTTTTTTGCATCGAGCGATCTTCTATTAATTTTTTATCGTTTCAGGTCTGAAAAAAATGTGATTTTTTATTTCAATTTCATATTAAGAAACAAAGTCTAATTAAGAAATACACTTTCATACTGAAGCAACCTTCTGAGTAAAAATTTATGAACGCCAGAAATTTTTTGAAGTGTGTTTTTTAAGCTAATAAACTCAAAAATATAATAATGTTTAGGCTTGATTCTTCTTATTTTACTCCTCTTAGAAAAGTTATATTTGTAGGTAAGTAATATTTAACAAACATTAATGAATTTTTAATTGAAAATTAAAAATAATTTTAAAATTATTTTTTAAGTCAAGCTTAAATAATATTGAAATAGCCATGTGATTCAAGACTGATATTATAAAAGATTTAAATAATATGCATAGCCATTCACAACATGTTAGCCAGTAGGACAAATGCTCATCTTAATGCTTTTTATTGTTAATTTGATTGTAATTTATGACTAATTATTAATTAATAATATGTTAAAATAGCTCCATAACGAATTATAGTCGAATTTGAATACCCAATGTATTCAAAATTGGAACAGCGCTTTCTCATTTTGCATTACACCTGACTAAGCTATTGGAACCATATTTTCCAAATTGCATCCCTTTTCAAAATTGAAAATTAGTACGTCATGATGTGTCATTGCAGCGTTAACTATATAAAGCTTCCACTCTCCATGGATTAGGGTGTATAACTACGGCGGTTAGAAGATCCTACTACATACCCGGGGTTCTTTTGTTGGAATACCGCTAACAGCCAACGATTAAATCTTAAAAACGGCATCTTTCTCAATAATGAGTATGTGCTGTTTCAATTTTGAATATATGAGTTTTTCAAATTCGACTATTATTTATTTCGGAACTATTTGCTATTTTGACACATTTTTGCTCAATTTTGAAATACCCTTTTGCGATAATGCTATCACAATACCCTCTGTTTTCAACCTTTTGGCTTTTTCCTTAATTTGAAATCTTATTTTTATGACTGTGCCTTCCCGTAACTTTTTTTTAACTGTGACCGTGAGCCTTACTAAGCCAGTTGCCCGGATGGACGCTCACATTTGATTTCTGATTCTGTCGGAACAACGTCAGAACTTTTTTTTTAAGGATCTGATTTCCTCCTCCGCGTGCTCAGGAAATTAAGTTTATTCGCGAAAACTTAATTATTTATGTGTTACTGAATCATGCATTTATGCAATTTTACTAATCCGACTATATTGAATATTTGCATTTTTATTTTTAAATAACGACAGAGCATGCGGAGACGACACATACTCCCCTCGAAGCTCAAGATGTTTCTCTTCATTTAACAGTTCCAGTGCCTCTTCATAAAAAATGGTGACATGAAGTGATGTTGAAATTTAAAAAAAGATCCAGAATTTGTTCTGCGCTTTCTTTGATTTGAATTCCCAAATAGATGGAGGACATAGAATCCTGACCAACGAATTTGAGTACCCCTACGCAAGTCGGCCGAAAGCAGCTACAACACACCATTATACAGTGTAGTGAACACTGTTGAATACTACAACAGCAGGGGTCTGTCCAGACATTTTGTGAAAGGTCCGTTTTTCGTGAAATTGTGAAAAAATTACTCACATTCTTTCAACCAGGGTCCGCATTTATGAATTTGTGCAAATAGGGTCCGTTATTGCAAAAAAAAACTTTTTCAAGGAGTTTTTAAATTGTAAAGACATACAAGATTATGTCTAACACTGTAAAATTATAATTAAAAAAAATTAAATTTTAAAAAATAAACAACAATTGCTGCTTCTAAATTAGAGATGCAACATACAGATATTTGGTATTTAGCCTATACTGCTGTACGCAGAATATTCACTTCAGACGAATAATGGAAGAATCGTCTGCCGAAGACAAAACTTAATTCGTTCACATCCATCTTTCTTGTTTTCTGCCCTGGAAAGGGTTTATTCGATTAACAAAATAATAATGAAGATAAACAAATTTGTGAAGGGTCCGATTAAAAGAAAAATCATTTTGTGAAGGGTCCGTTTTTATGAAAAGATATTTAGTGAAGGGTCCGTTAACGGACCCTAATTTCTTCTAAACAGACCACTGAACAGTGTTCAAAAATTGTAGAAAATGTAAGATAAAATTTAATCAACTGATTTACAGTTCCATCGCTTGTGTTCTCTCTCTTTGTTTTAGTATTTTTTTATTAAAAATTATCTCATATAAAAATTAGCTTAAATAGTAAAAAATAAAATACGCATTCCATTTACATTTAAGTGGTAAAACAGGTCTTCTCGAAATTTTTATGACGGTTTCTCACTTATTTTTTGGAAAAATATGTTTTTTTTTTATTTAAACTGGTGATGTTAATAGAATTAATATTCTAAAAACGTGATTTCGACCGATTCTGAAATTACGATATATGGAATGGGTAAGTTTCATTTATCCATTACATTTGAAATTAATTTCTTTCCCTTTCAGAAATATATTTATCAAATGAAAAAATTCACAGGGATTTAAATATATTTTAAACAGCAATTGAAAACCAATTAAATTGCGTTATCTGAAGTGCGTAACTTATTCTTTTACATAAATCTGTTTCAAATCTTCAGAAAAAGAATTTCCGATCATATAATTGTTATTTAATTTGCAAATATTTCAAATTATTTTTCTTTAATTTTCAAATTCTGCTGGAAATTATTAAGTTTTCCTACAATATATATGGTAAATGAAATTTTCATTCTCAGTAAACAACTTTTAATTATTTTCTATTTTTGGAGAAGAAAGCAGGCTGAATTCATTAAACTTCAGAACTGTTGAAACGAGACAGAAAATATCTATTTTTTCTTAATATTACAGTAGAAATGTCTTAAAATAATATTGAAATATAATTTAGAGAATTTTGAAAAGAGTGAAAAATATAAATGAGTTATTATAAGTTTAGTTTGCGGATTTTTTCATCAGTTGAATGAAATTGCTTTACTTGCTTATTACGTTAAATACTCCAGATACGTTAAATACTCCTATACGAAATTTCTGAAATACTTTGTTAAAGATTTGAAATGCTTAGGATTCATTTATAAAGCCCATAAATGTTAAACAAAATTATTGTTTAATAATTCCCTTTCTTTATATTTGCTTTGATTTTTGCAATACTTTAGAAACTCGTCTCTATAAAACAAATAATTTAAAAATATCGGTAATTCTAATACGAAATAATTCATCTACTATAGAACAAAATTACTAGAGGAAACTACTAGATTGTCATAAATTGTAACTATCATCAGTAAGCTGTGATCAGTAGCCTCATTTTCGATGACGAATGATACAGAGTATGGTTGAACTTTATCTTAAAAATTTGATTTTTTAGAAATGAGTTTCGCTTAGTCTAATAACGCAAAGCCACCGGGAAAGACAACAAGTAATAATACCATTACCCAGAACTACTTTGAGCCATTTTCAGAGATTCTACTTACATATTCATTAACAAAATTTACAATAAGTTGGCATAAATGTCCGAACTTGGTTTTAACCAGTAGACAAAGCATAATAGAGTAAAATGTACAGTCCGCAAAAAAAAAAGATATCACCCTGAATAACTTTCGTTCTAATGATCGGATTTTCANACAACCCCTGCTCGAGGCCTTTTTGGACTTCTCATCTGTTATAATTGAAATTGCACAATAATCTGCTAATAAAATGGTGCTAAACATTAAATAAAATGGTATTCAAGCTGTTAGGTATTTGAAAAACCGTTTACAAACTATTTTCTCCTAATACAGTTAATTAACCAGAATTTTATAGCTTAGCCCAGCTGGGTGCATATTATAACCGAGTGGGCTAATCAGACAATCTTAAGAGCAACAGAACATGGGTTCGAATCCTAGAGTTGACATCACAATATTTCCTTCATTCCCTTCCACACAAGAAGAGTTTCTAGTGTTCTGCTATCCCCAATTTGTGACTCAGGACTTTTAGAATACGATACTTCCCTTCACGTCAAGCATTTCCCCTCTCTTCCGATAGGTGAAATAAGCAGGTAAACTAATTAAAACACATTCCACTGTTCATTTGATAAAACACAATTCAACCACAACCTAACTACAATGCTCATTACCTAACGAAACGCCTAGCTCCAATGTCCAGTTAAAATTCTTTGCTACTGATCTGAAACTAGACAAGTTGCAAATGGATAAAAAGAACGTGTTTTTTTGCATTCATAGTTTCTTAACCGTACTAGTTGCAAACGATTTCCATACAGTAATCGGTAAAAATGTTCTTAACTGCAAACTTTACAATTAATTGAATAGACAGACTGATGGCCGTTATTTTACCATTATTTTAGAATGAAAATTTTACCAGCGTATGTTTTCAGAAACTTTAAAATGTACCATCAAGAAAAGAAGAAAAAAAACAAGGTGTATTAGATGTGCTGCATGTGATGTATATATTTCTTTTACTTACCCGGAATAAGAGCTGGTTTTCCAAATCGAGCACATGGTCCTCGAAATTACAACATTATTTGATATTCAAGTCTTAAACTGAGACCCTTCTAGCTGAAATCCATCATACACAAGGAAGAATACATAATAAAATAAATTTACAAAATAAATTAAGATTCGGTACCATTATTTAACATTGATATAATCACTAACAAATCATAAAAATTACATTTACTGATTTTCCTGAGGAAGTTGGAATAAATATATTAATAAAAATTAGAACATATACATTACAAAAATATATAAATATTCATGTTTTATGTAACTATTTTAAAATACTTAAAGTAATTAAGTTTTAAATTCTGTTGGAATGCATAAATAATTTTGATTTCCTTGTTTGATCTTTCTGAACAAATAATTTATAAGTGGATTTGGATAATATAATCTAATATTTTTAAAATAATATAATAAAATAAACCTATTTCAGCTTAACGAATGTTGCACTTCAATAATAATTGTTAATTAAAAGTAGTCTGGAAGATATTAAAATGTTTTTAGTCGAACCAAAAGAAAAAGAAGTAGTCGAACTAGAATGGTTAAGGAAAACTGTATATAAACTGTATGATTAAAATAAAATATTTTAATAGTAATTAAATTAGAGAGATGGTCATATCAAATATAATTTACGTCAATATAGATGATTTTAAGAGCGAAATATCTAGTTAGACGCATAAAAAATGGACACACCAAATAATTTTGAATCTTAAGATTGGATATTTACATACTAAGACGCAATTCTGAAAGTTCGGGGGATTAATCTTAAATGTGCGCTGACGTGCTTCAAATCAAGCACAAAAAGGTACAGTGTGCGAAAAGTAGAGCGAACATATTAGATAACTTTTGATCTAACGGTCAGATTTTTACTCACTAATACCCAAGCTTAGTGTTCCGATGACTTAACCTTAAATATGCTAATTTATTTGTGCAGACGATATTTGGAATTACAATCTTTCTTCAAATAAGGATTCCTTTTTTTCTCTTGCGAATTCGGAATTTTTACCCCGTTAAAAAGGGAGAAGAGACATAACAAGTAAAATATGATCCCAATAGTTTAGTCGATAAAGCAAACAAAACTTAGGATTTCTAATTGATAATTTCATTTCCTTCATAGTTTTAAGTGAATCGACAAATTTTTCTACACAATAATGAAGTACATTTATTTAAAGGAAATTCCATTTAAAAAATGCTTTCAATAATTATTTATTTTCATTATGTTATTTAACTACATTATATTAAATATATTATAAATGTATTTATGCGAAATATATAAAATTGCAAGGTATAAAAGCTTTTTTAAATCAAAGAGTATAAACTTCGAAAGAAGTCAGTCACGTAATTTCTAAGTAATACAATTTCATAGAAATCTTTGCTTTTTATTTCTCAAAAACTATTGAGATTTACTCTCTTAAAATTTTGAATTTCTTCAAATTTGGAATTGATTTAAAACTGAAAATTTAACTTCAAATTTTAATTTTCAAAGATACATATTTTTAATTGGTTCAGAAATTTGCTTACCCTACAATTCAAATTTTTCCGCGACAATTAATGAATAAATAATAAAAAATAGGAATAGAAAATATTTTTTTAGGTCGAATAATCTTTATATTAACAATTTATTTAACAATGTTCAAAAAGAATTCTTAATCCGTGTCGTTAATTCAGGCGTATTAGAAAAATACTCAAAAAGGGAAATTATCATTAAAAGGGTCCGAACTTCGTTCAACGCTTTCCTTCCTTATACAGTAGGGAACCGATTATCCGGAACGATCGCTATTCCGGATAACAGATTTTTTCGGTTTTCTGAATCGCTACAGAAAGCCGTTTTTTTATTGTTAAACCCAACTAAAAAAATTGGAAATAATCTTGAAAAGAAGAAAAAAC
>NC_092210.1:84985595-85004159 GCF_043381705.1 Parasteatoda tepidariorum | reverse complement strand
GGGGGACATCATCATCCTACAACGCCCATTACACATTCTAGTGTCTTCCCCAGTCAACAGCATTGTAGGCAACAAGGTGGTTATTAGTAAAAAGGAAGAAAAAAAACATTAAAAATAAAGATTAAAAAAAGGTGAGAAAGGAAAGAACAAATAACGTATCAGTTACATATTTCGGAAACTCAGGTTTTAAAAATTTATTTAGTATAAAATCAGGGGTCTGTCCAGACATTTTGTGAAAGGTCCGTTTTTCGTGAAATTGTGAAAAAATTACTCACATTCTTTCAACCAGGGTCCGCTTTTATGAATTTGTGCAAATAGGGTCCGTTATTGCAAAAAAAAAACTTTTTCAAGGAGTTTTTAAATTGAGAAGACATACAAGATTATGCTCAACACTGTAAAATTATAATTAAAAAAATTTAAATTTAAAAAATATAAAACAATTGCTGCTTCTAAATTAGAGATGCAACCTACAAATATTTGGTATTTAGCGTATACTGCTGAACGCAGAATATTAATTTCGGACGAATAATGGAAGAATCGTCTGCCGAAGACAAAACTTAATTCGTTTACATCCATCTTTCTTGTTTTCGGTCCTGGAAAGGGCTTATTCGATTAACAAAATAATAATGAAGATAAACAAATTTGTGAAGGCTCCGATTAAAAGAAAAATTATTTTGTGAAGGGTCCGTTTTTAAGTTCTAAACAGACCCCTGTAAAGTATCATGATCAAATTTTACAACAATTACCTGTTAAATAATTTAAAAACTTCATTCATTCACTAATTCATTGCTGGCAAGAATATCTTTTAATCATTTCTAAACATTCCGTTCTTCGCTTTCGCCTTCCAATTTACCACATTTGTTGTTTCTCTAATCCCATTCATTACATCATTAAACTCATTTAGATTCCATCATATTTATGTTACTTTCTTAGTTGTTTGATGTCTTTTAGATACTATCTCAAGAAGTTACAGTAGCTATCAGTTCATTGCGTTCTATGGCAATTTCATCGCCATTTTAAACTTTCAGTTTCCTCTAGATAACTTTTGTTAGCTTCCGTGTAAATATTGTGGATATTCGTTTTACTTTCTGGTTTTGATTGACTGATTGAGAGATAGATAGATAGATGGATAGACAGATAGATAGATAGATAGATATCATTAAATTTCGAGGATCAGGGAAAAGTTTACCCAGGTTCGCATGAAAATTATGAAATTAATACCAATTAAATATCAATAAAAAGATTTTTATTGACAAATAGAACAAAATTTACCTTTACTGATTTTCCCGAGGAAGTTGGAATAAATATATTAATAAAAATTAGAATATGTACATCACAAAAATATATAAATATTCATGTTTTATGCAACTATTTTAAAATATTTAAAGTAATTAATTTTTAAATTCTGTTAGAATGCATAAATTATTTTGATTTACTTGTTTGATCTTTCTGAACAAATAATTTAAAAGTGGATTTGGATAATATAATCTAATATTTTTAAAATAATATCACACCCAGCTTCGCTTGACGAATGTTGCACTTCAATAATAATTATTAATTAAAAGTAGTATGGAAGACATTAAAATGTTTTTAGTCAAATCAAAAAANGAAAAGTTATGTGTGTTGGTAAGTCGAACTAGAATGGTTAAAAAAAACTGTATATAAACTGTATGGTTAAAATAAAATTTGTCATAGTAATTAAATTTGTTAAATTAATCATATCAAATATAATTTACTTCAATGTAGATAATTTTACGAGAGAAATATCTTATTAGACGCATAAGCAATGCGCACACCAAATAATTTTTACTCTTAAAATGGGATTTTTACTAACTAAGACGCAATTCTGAAAGTTCGGGGAATTAATCTTAAAAGCGCAAAACTGTTTTTGCAGACTTTTTTCAAATCAAGCACAAAAATGTACAGTGTGCGAAAAGTAGAACGAACAAACTAGATAACTTTTGATCTAACTGTCAGATTTTTACTCACTAATACCCAAGCTTAGTGTTTCGATGGCTTAACCTTAAATATGCTAATTTATTTGTGCAGACGATATTTGGAATTACAATCTTTCTTCAAATAAGGATTCCTTTTTTTCTCTTGCGAATTTGGATTTTTCACCCCGTTAAAAAGGGGGAAGAGGCACAAAAAGTAAAATATGATCCCAATAGTTCAGTCGATAAAGCAAACAAAACTTTGAATTTCTAATTGGTAATTTCATTTCTTTCATAGTTTTAAGTGAATCGACAAATTTTTCTACATAATAATGAAGTACATTTATCTAAAGGAAATTCCATTTAAAAAATGCATTCAACAATTATTTATTTTCATTACGTTATTTAACTACATTATATATCAAATATATTATAAATGTATTTATGCGAAATATATAAAATTGCAAGGTATAAAAGCTCTTTTAAATCAAAGATTATAAACTTCGAAAGAAGTCAGTCACGTAATTTCTAAGTAATACAATGTCATAGAAATCTTTACTCTTTATTTCTCAAAAACTATTGAGATTCACTCTGTTAAAATTTTGAATTTCTTCAAATTTGGAATTGATTTAAAACTGATAATTTAACTTCAAATTTTAATTTTTAAAGATATATATTTTTAATTGGTTCAGAAATTTGCATACCCTACAATTCAAATTTTTCCACTACAATTATTAAATAAATAATAAAAAATAGGAATAGTAAATAATTTTTTAGGTTGAATAATCTTTATATTAACAATTTAATTAACAGTGTTCAAAAAGAATTCTTAATCCGTGTCGTTAGGTCAGGCGTATTAGAAAAATACTCAAAAAGGGAAATTATCATTAAATGGGTCCGAACTTCGCCCGCCGCTTTGCTTGATGCTTACCCTCCTTCCTCTTTATATCTTGTTCTAAATTTATACAGAGAAAACATGTTTTTGTATCTGATTTTGTAACTTTAATTACTGTTTGCACTGTTTAATTAGACTATTTTAAGTAAAACTCTTGATTCATTAAGATTGAAACTTAGGTGAAAATCTGATCATTAGATGATTCTAAAATTGAATCAAAAATTTAATTATCAAATATTAACATTATAAGTATATTAGTTTTCTTTAAAATCTTGTTCTGAAAACTTGTTCAGACATACATATTCCATTTCTCTCCAAACTGGAGCATAGGGCTTCTATCATAGCTTTCCATCTCACTAGATATTTCGACTCTCCCTATCTCTTTCCTATTGTTTTCAATTCGTTTGCAATCGTCCTGAGCTAAGTATTTTTAGATCTTCCTCCTTTTCTATTGCCCTAAGCGCTCCAATCAAAAACTTGTTTTACCGAAAAATTTTCAGGTTTACGTAAGACATGAGCAATCCATTTTCATTAACGTTTTTTAGTTTCCAGATCAATTGGTTTCTGTTTTGCTTTTCTAAGGATTCTGAATTACAAATTTTATGGAACCGCTTTTATACGCAAGATTCTTCTTAAACTTCAAGATTCTTGTTAATGAATACTTGAATTGCTCATGCAAGTTAAATAAAATTATTTTTAGTCTACAAAAGTGTTATTAAATCAGCTTATTTATTTAACGGATATGAAATTATGCAACCGTTAGAGTTTTAGCTCATCAATTTGACCATATAATTTTAATCAAATATGTTCATTTGAGGGAAATATATTTATAACAGTTTAAGTTTTCAGTTTGATTATCGTTTTCTTTTAAAATAACATCAAGCCGCAAAAGAAGAATCATCTATAATTTTTTTAACATAATAGGAGGCGCAATTTCCACAATTTTTAGTACTATGTATTTTAACTAGTAATAAATTGGCAATAAGGTTGAAATCTTGTAATCAGGGCAATACAATTTTGTAAAGGCAATAATCAAACCTCTGCTGGATATTCGAGCCTGCAAATCGAAAGTTTGATCACTTTTCTAAGTAGCAAACTAAGTAGCAAACTAAGTAGCACAAAAGTATAAAAAAAAATCATAAAATAAAATTATTGAAAGTCACGATTTTCAAGACGTCTAAAATAGGAAAAATATTTAGATTTTGGTCCCGCATAAAACTAAAACAGCTAGGATGCATCACCTTCATCGAATAAACATCCGAAATCACCTCCGAAAATTCTCCTATGTATTTTATTTTTCAGAAGAATGCCCCTCAGCTGTTTTATTTCATGTCTAAAATGAATAATATTACTGTATCTTTGGGATATACATAGCTTTGATATTTTTTTTAACTTTAATTGGAACACAGTAAGGACAGAGGACTACCTCTTAGCGTCAAAAGTTAAAATTGATAAGCTAAAACAAAATTAAGTTAAAACAGAACATAAGAGCGTTACTTAAAATATTACAATCCAAAAATGGATATTTAGCGTGTCATACTTCTCTTGAAACATATGAAGGTAGTAATTTTAAAAAATGAAAATGAAGGTACGTTAACCTGACATCGTATAAGTAAACTGTAATTACTTAAAATTTATGAGATTCCCCAGTCATTAGCTTTAAAAAGAGATGATTTAGTTAGCCACTATTTTTAGAACTTTAGTGATAGCAAAATAGCTAAATATGATACTGACGCACTGTTTTATGTTTCATTAATACGCTTATTCATAGAATTAAGCACCCACTTTGAAATTAGTATTAAATAGGATAAAAATGAGTCACTAATTCTAAATTTTAGATCATAATTTATAAATTAAAGTGTATAAAAAAATTTACGTAGACTTTGAAATAGAAAGCTAATTCATTTATTTTGCAGTAATTCTTTGCTATCTAACCATAAAATTAAGTATAAATCACATATAATTTATCAATTTATTTTAACCAATTTTTTTTTCTTAGAAAACATTTTGAAGCATGAGGGCGAAACATAGAGAATCTATTTATTTCAGACAGTAAACAATATATGTAAAAAAACAATAAAATACGATGTGTGAAGCTTTCTTTAGAAAAGTTATGTGTGTTGGTTGAATTTTAATGAATTGATTATAAGATGTTAGATTCTAACGAATCGTTAAAACCATTAAAATGCCTAATCATTTTAACAAAAATCAACTACGCATTATAGATTCAAGAGATTGTAAATTGAAATAAACCTATCAAAAATTAGCTATACATTTATAATTCCAGTACAAAAAAAAAAGATATCCATAAATTTTCCGAAGTAAAATCACCCATACATTAGAGTGGGCCAGAAAAAAACCGAAGTTTTTACTTTCAAAACTCTATAGTGCGGGAAAGATGCCTCATAAAAAAAGCCGAAAATTGATGCAAAAAAATTTAAAATCAATAAATAACTTCCGCTCGCACATCGCTCTTAAAATACATTAAAACTAAAAAAAATTAAATAGGGGAGAGTGGGGTCAATTGTAACAGGGTACGATTGTAACAGAGCAAAGGTGGCGCACAAGGTGTATTTAGTAAATCTACATGTACACCCCTGCTGACAACCATCTTTATGTACTTTTGAAAGAGTTACATCACAAAAGATATTTTCATGCTATGTAAGTACTTTTTTGGTATTAGAATATTATATTGTAACAAAGTAATTTTGTTTAACCAAATAAAAATTATTAACCGAATATGTAAGTGGACACCTTAATTAACATTTCCAAAAAAAAAGATTAGTTTTATTAATTAACTAGCATTGTTTTTAACAAATGAAACTGAAATGGCGTCTTGGGGACGATTGTAACAATAAGTAAAGGGACGATTGTAACAGCTGAAAATAAATAATCTTATGTTTACAAACCATTACTTAACTCTTTAAGAACCACCAATAGTTTCCTATATCATTTATATTATGTTGCATGTGCATTATTTTATTTGTCACCTTTCACAGCATAAATTAAAATTTTTAACCCCTTAAAGTTAAAAGTTTAACCCTTTAGGTCTCTGCTCATTATTATTTTTACTCCTAAAATATCACTACTATTTTGATCAATAAAAAAATATATCACAACTATGATAATATGTATAATTAACTATGTTTTAGTTGAATTTATGAACTGTTACAATTGACCCCGTAAGTGGGGACAATTGTAACAAGTGCACGACTGTCAAAAATTGTTAATAACTAATATAATAACATTTAAAATAAGGTATTTATTTTGTTTTTCTATCAGAGGATAGTCCACTTTACTCGTCTGTCAATTAATACTAATAATATATTGGATTTTTTGTTAGTTAAAAATAGTTAAGTAAAAAATGTTACAATTGACCCCACTCTCCCCTACTTTATTGCTTTACTAATAACTATTTATCATAAGTCCCAGGAATTCGTAAAATTATGATTAAGACAAAGATTTATTTTAGTGGAAGATAGACACGTTTAAAAGTATTTTCGTTGCTTTCTTGAAACTTCCGTAACCAGTTCGACACTTCAAAATATTTTTGTCATGTTATGCGGGTTAAACAAATTTTAAAAAGTTGTGGATATATTGGTGTCTTACTCAATTTCAAAGATATACTGAATCAAAATATGAAAATCATTTGCCAATATTTTGTCGATACACATCTTCAACTATTTATAATTAACTAGAGCTTACAAGAAATGCTCATAAATATGACATTAGCTAAGAAAATCGTGTGATTAAGTCTCATGACAGTGCTGTTTAGGAACATCTGATTTGAGATGCAATCAGGGGTCTGTCCAGACATTTTGTGAAAGGTCCGTTTTTCTTGAAATTGTGAAAAAATTACTCACATTCTTTCAACCAGGGTCCGTTTTTATGAATTTGTGCAAATAGGGTCCGTTATTGCAAAAAAAATTTTTTGCAATTAAATTAGAGATGCAACATACAAATATTTGGTATTTAGCCTATACTGCTGAACGCAGAATATTAATTTCGGACGAATAATGGAAGAATCGTCTGCCGAAGACAAAACTTAATTCGTTTACATCCATCTTTCTTGTTTTCTGCCCTGGGAAGGGTTTATTCGATTAACAAAATAATAATGAAGATAAACAAATTTGTGAAGGTTCCGATTAAAAGAAAAATCATTTTTTGAAGGGTCTGTTTTTAAGTTAAAATATTTTGTGAAGGGTCCGTTTTTATGAAAAGATATTTTGTGAAGGGTCCGTTAACGGACCCAAATTTCTTCTAAACAGACCCCTGGCAATACACATAGAAAATCCACTCACAGCGAAAATACTTCCTAAATCAACGTTGTGTTTGGTTGTTGTGTCCAGACTTGCGCTTGTGTACAGAGTATATGCCCTTTTTCGACAGTTCCATCAACTGAAGTATTTTCACTTTCGTATAACTCAGGAAATTTGTTGCACTGTTACTGAAAGTCAGTCAAACGCATCGTTGTCTAGTACCTTCTCGAAATTTTTCATAAGCCGCAGTTTTATATAACACGGTGATCAATCAGGGAATAGAGCGCTAGCCTCCCAATGGGCTGACCTTGGTTTGAATCCCAAGAATTGCTTGTCGATGCGAATTTCTCACCCGGCTAGCACCGACCACAGTGCTTGCGTAAAATATCCTCCGTGGTAGACGGATCATGGATTAGAATCCCCGTGCTGTCATGCTAACCGAGGGAGGTTCCGTGTAAAGTAAATGCGAGTTAATTTTATCAAAATGTCGTCCACGAATGTAAATTTCTCCCAATACTCGATTCAGAAGTTTCCTTGTCTTCTCGATTGAGTTCAAATTTACAAGGCTTCGGAGGTGAACATTAGTAGCTGTAAACTCTTTATTGGGTTGGCTGTTCAACAATGGTTATAAACTAAAAAAAAAAAAATTGCACAATAAGGACATTTTTATTTTATGGCTGCATTGTGTTTTTGATTGCCAGCGTTTCTTCATGCAGTGTTGCTTTCTATCTCAACTGTGTCCCACTCGAAAATAAAACAACAATACTCGGCCCAATTTGATAGCTTTTAAATTATTCCAGACACATCATTTATACTCTTGATAGTGTATTTTTCTAGTAGACACAGTCTCTTATGTCTCTTTATGTCTCTTATGTCTCTTTTATGTCACATATGTCTCTTTTATATGTCTCTTTCAATAATGTTGAATTTCCAATCGCTACTTATACATATTTGCTCGCGTAATAATACTATTTTTTATCTTATTTTTGATGAGTCAATTAGTGTGCTTCAATGATGTATTCATACTTCAAGTTTGTGCTCTGCTGAAAGCTGGAAATTCGACACTGTACAGTAAAAAAAGCAAATAATGTCACTTGCTGAAAAGAACTTCATTACTAAGTTATATTTGCCTCAAAAGTGTGCAGTTTTTATACCCAGTACAAGCAAGTTAAATTCTTTAACGCATGAATCGAGCAGTTCAGCATGATTTTGTATTAGTTTCATGTCCCATTTGATGTCACAAAGATCGAACTTATTTATTTTGCTGTATACCTTCTTCTAATTGGTAATCAGAATCTTTGTTGGAAAACGAAAGAGAACTTCTTTCTAGCGTTTTTTCATCAACTGTAAATTATCAAAGTGCCATTTGTATTAGGGAATTACTCCATAAAATTATTTCAGTTTAATTGGCAGCAGTAAAATATATTTTAGAAGCCATGAAGCACCTTTTTAATTTTTCTATCATAAAAAGATTGCTTTACATGTAGGACTTTCATGCACCCATGTTTCAAAATTCATTCCCTGTCATTCACAATCATAAGTGGTAAAAAAAAAAGATTTTCGTGTAATTTGGAAACACATTTCAGCCCAATTACTGGATTCAGAATTTGAAGCAAAATCTCAAATACAGCGACATTTGCTAATGATTACTTGAAAATGATGTTTGTTCTCAGTAAAATGTTACATATGCTGCACAACACATGCATGAAACATAGTCAAGAAGATTGTAACTTTTTTGCAAACTTCCCAGAAAGATAGAAGTATCATAATTTGCAGCTTTATAACTCTCTATCTAGTCATGTGTCATAGTGCGATAGTGCTGTTTCCAGTCATAGTGCGATAAATGTGCCAAGGCTTTGTCCCATTTGCAGGTCCCATTTGATGTCACAAAGATCAGACTTATTTATTTAAATGTATACCTTCTTTGAATTGGTAGTCAGAATCTCTGTTGGAAAACGAAAGAGAACTTCTTTCTAGCGTTGTATTTATATTGCGATAAGTGTGCCAAGGCTTATTTAGTGCAGTTGATTGAAATTTCCTATTGATACGAATCGGGTTATGATTTTACAAGTACGGTTTACAGCGAATTCATTACAAGCAGCGACAAACTTTTTCTGTAAAACGTAGATTAAAGTGGCTCTTAATTTAAAATCGTCTAACTTTAGCCAATATTTATTTTTCTAATGATTGTAAAACATTTTAAATTTTAAAACTGAATTTACGATAAACAGTAATTTGCTTAATGGTTCTGTAGATCCACAATCCAAGGCTGAATGCTTTGTCGTTCAAGCATGTTACTTTCTCCTCTACTGTCCCAACTTCTCATGTTAAAATTTAGGCACTTGCCACTCTGATACTTGCAACTATTATTTGTCCGAATCCATTATTTGTCCGAAATGAATATTCTGCGTTCAGCAGTATAGGCTAAATACCAAATATTTGTATGTTGCATCTCTAATTTAGAAGCAGCAATTGTTGTTAATTTTTAAAAATTTAAATTTTTTTATTATAATTTTACAGTGCAGAGCATAATCTTGTATATCTTTACAATTTAAAAGCTCCTTGAAAAAGTTTTTTTTTTGCAATAACGGACCCTATTTGCACAAATTCATAAAAGCGGACCCTGGTTGAAAGAATGTGGGTAATTTTTCCACAATTTCACGAAAAACGGACCTTTCACAAAATGTCTGGACAGACCCCTGCAAAGAATTATTGTCTATAGTATATCAATTTTATTGAACATTACGATTCCGCCAGGGGTGGGGGAGGGGCAAATAAATAAATTTATTGCACTACTAACTGATACAATTGCACCTCCCGAACTGAAATTTTGAAATCAAAATAAAAAATTTTAAAATTTCCATACGCCGCGAGAAACATGTGTGAAAACGCTTAATTTTTTCAAGACTGACGAAAAGCCCAGAAAGAAGTTAAAACTAAAATCACTGCTTATTATCTCAACTAGAGACTATCTAATATGGTCGCTAATTAGCCACGACGGTAAGTGGCGAGAAATTGGAAAATCCTTTTTAAAAACAATTATATTCACACAATTTAAATAAAAAGGTTTGTAATTTATACCATTAGCTAAACTCATTTATCACTTAAAAAGGTTTTAATAGGTAAACAAATGTATTATACAGCGGAATAAAAGTAATAAGGAAAAATCTAAAAGCAGGCTTGTATAAAGCTTGGGAACAAGTAGGGCCTGATCATATTCTAAAAGTATAAACTATTATACTATTTTTCATTTTTTACTTAGTTCAATAGTCAATTATAATTTAATAGTCAAAGCTAGCTGAGTATCTTACTATACTATGTAAACCTAAAGTCATTATCACAAATAGACAACGAGAAAATATATTATAGTAGGGAACAGATTATCCGGAACGATCGGGGCCATCATTATTCCGGATAACTGATTTTTCCGGTTTTCAGAATCGCTACAAAAAGCAGTTTTTTTTTATTGTTAAACCCAACTGAAAAAAAAATAATTGGAAATAATCTTAAAAAGAAGAAAAAACGATGAAGTAATACACTAATGATTATTTTCAAAATAATGGTAAAGTAAACATCTTTCAAAAAAGAAAGAAAAATGTTAAAATCCTATGAGGAAAAAAAATTAAAAATGGCGGGAAAATTTATCGAATTTCGTTCCGGTTTTATGGTTTTCCGGTTTTCTGATTTCCGGATAATGGGTTCTGAACTACCAAGTTGTTCACTTGTAGTGAAAATGCAACAGGAAAGTTGATCGAAGTTTTAAATCTGAAGAACCAATTTCGTTGGATGTTATCCCGATAAATTCTATAAAAATCATAAATGCATAATTTACCTGCATTGTTTACTATTTGTTATTCCTAATTCAGCGGTATTTACTCACATTTACATTAAGATCTGATATCGGTTATTATTCCAAATGAATGGCTAAACTTGCTAAACCTTTAACAGTAAGCAAGTTATATTTACTTTTAGTATAAACTTTGAGTAAAAATACTTCCAATTGATACATGCACATAAAATACGAGATGAAAAAATTTTATAACATTATTAGGAAATAAATTTTTGCATTATTTCTAAATAATCTCTTTGGCATAAGACAGTCAAAGAATTTTCATAACAAAAAATGGAAATTTAAAAAGAATTGGATTAGACAAATTCTCTCTAGAGATTTACATCACTTATTTGATCTTTATTACAAAAAGATACGGAAATTAAGTTAAAATGTATTTACTTATTTCAAAAAAAATATTAGAAATAATTTAATTTTAGTTTTGTTTAAAAGCAAGAGTGTTATAGAATTAAAAGTATCGTAGTCTCAAATGTTATGTCAGAAAAAACTATCAAAAATCAATTTATTAACAGAAAAAATTTGAATTATTTCAAAGAGAAGTTACGAAAGGTAGCTAAATGTGTGAGAAAGACAAAAATGTAGCTTGAACATGCTAATGTTATTTTTCAAAACTTTTCTTTCAATAGGAAGATTTTACTATCGTTATTAAAGTAAAAATAATAATAAAAAATTTCCAGTATATTTTCAAAACAGCTTTGTCCAATTCTGCAAATTATTACATAAAAATAATTCAAATCTGAAATAAAATCTAACAAAGTTCAAACTTTGTAATTAAGTTTCTTTGTCATAAAATTTTCTGAACAATGACTTAGCAGTTCGAAAGTAAAGCGAGATTTATTAATTCACGGATTCCAAGCAAACTAATATAACATTTCCATGTTTAAATTTAGAACTTTTGAATATGATATCCTAATGACTCTACCTTAGAACAATAAATCCCAAACAATTTCTGAATCTCCTATCGCCAGTTGAAATTTCGATTGTAACATAGGGATTAAGACAATCATTTGTCATTTCTTCTGACAATCTTGGAAAGCAGAGGAAATTAGGGCCGATGATGTATCTCGTAAACATTTCTCATGAGAAATCTTAAAAGTTTTAACTCTCAACCCCTGAGAACAAATCTTGTCGAGTAATATTTTGTTTGTAAGGGATGAGAATGAAATTACAACAGTTTAACAGCTGATAAGTAAATAACTGTTGTAAAAGATTTATGAAGTTCTTAAATTTATCATTTAGGAGAAACATGAGAGACGTTTAATATATTATAAGGAGTGGTATTAATATTACATGGATGAACACATCTATTTTAAGAATAACAGCAGAGTAATAAGATAAAAAATTTATAATTATTACTTTTTTTGTTATATGTCAACGGAATTTTCATAAAATATTATTTTCAGGGGTCTGTCCAGACATTTTGTGAAAGGTCCATTTTTCGTGAAATTGTGAAAAAATTACTCACATTCGTTTAACCAGGGTCCGATTTTATGAATTTGTGCAAATTGGGTCCGTTATTGCAAAAAAACAACTTTTTCAAGGAGTTTTTAAATTGTAAAGACATACAAGATGATGCTCAACACTGTAAAATTATAATTAAAAAAATTAAATTTTAAAAAATAAACAACAATTGCTGCTTCTAAATTAGAGATGCAACATACAAATATTTGGTATTTAGCCTATACTGCTGAACGCAGAATATTAATTTCGGACGAATAATGGAAGAATCGTCTGCCGAAGACAAAACTTAATTCGTTTACATCCATCTTTCTTGTTTTCTGCCCTGGAAAGGGTTTATTCGATTAACAAAATAATAATGAAGATAAACAAATTTGTGAAGGGTCCGATTAAAAGAAAAATCATTTTGTGAAGGGTCCGTATTTATGAAAAGATATTTTGTGAAGGGTCCGTTAACGGACCCAAATTTCTTCTAAACAGACCCCTGATTTTTCAAATCGAATCTACCAAAATTCTGACAACTGAGAATTTGCTAAATAGAATAAATATTTTTTTGATATTTGCGCACCTAGAATTAGTCTTCGTTAGCTTTAAATGCATTACAGTCAAGCAACTTTTCATATGCAGGGGTCTGTCCAGACATTTTGTGAAAGGTCCGTTTTTGTT
This sequence comes from Parasteatoda tepidariorum, assembly GCF_043381705.1. NCBI lineage: Eukaryota > Metazoa > Arthropoda > Arachnida > Araneae > Theridiidae > Parasteatoda > Parasteatoda tepidariorum. Next base: position 84,991,097 of record NC_092210.1, on the reverse strand, counting down.
AAATTGTGAAAAAATGACTTGTAATTTGAGAATATAAAATAAACCTTAAGTCACATTCTTTCAACCAGGGTCCGCTTTTGTGAATTTATGCAAATAGGGTCAGTTATTGCAAAAAAACTTTTTAAAGGAGTTTTTAAATTGCAAAAACAAACATGTTCAACACTGTAATACTATTCTCAACAATGTAAAATTATAATTAAAAAAAATTTTTAAAAATAAACAGCAATTGCAGCTACTAAATTAGCTATGCAACATACTAACATTTGGTATTTAGCCTATACTGCAGAAAGCAGAATATTAATTTGGGACGAATAATTGAAAATTTTAGGTAGTTTACATCTGTCTTTCTCCCCCCCCCCTTCCCGGGAAGGGTTTATTGATGAACAAAACAATAATGAAGATAAACAAATTTGTGAAGGGTCCATTTTTATAAAAATATATTTTGTGAAGGGTCCGTTAACGAACCCAAATTTCTTCTAAACAGACCCCTGATATGATAACTGTTAAATCATAAGCCTAGCGCTTCACAAGGTGAGCTCATTTTATTTCATATTTGGGCAATTCTCCATGGAGTGAAAAATACAAATAACGAAAAAAAAATTAATTGTTGTTTTTGTTGATGATAACAACTGTAATACAAATCGTTAATCTAAACAATAAATGTTTATTGCTTGTTAAAAAAAACACAACAAATTAGTTAAAATCAGCTTAAATTTTAATAAATAGTATCCAGGGTGCGTAGCCAAATCTTGGAATCAAAAATAAGCACTTTTTAAAAACTTTTCAAGCACTTTACAAAAATTTTCAAGCACTCAAAAAATTCATATTCAATCAATGATATTATTGAAAAACAAAAACTTTTTATAAAGAGTTTTAGCGTTAAAAAAAACTCAAAAAGAAACGGACGTAAATCAAAACAATCAGTACTTTCCCACATCACCGAGAGAATTCAACTTGACCCTGAACTCAGAACAAAAGTACCCTTACCCCCTACGTCAAAAAAGTGTTAGAAGTAAAATAAAATAAACAAGAATAAAATTAAATTAAATTAAAAAGAAAAACATTTCACAAGGATCTGATATTCTCTATCCGAATTGGAGCACTCGGATTTCGGTTTTAAGTCTGCGCGCATGCGCAAGTCATAACGTGGGTACGACATGAAGTCCGCGTGAATGATTACGTAGCAAACACCCCATTTTTCGCGAAATGCATCGAATCCAGCAGATGACACTAAAGAAAAAAAATTATGACGAAAATTAAAATTATGAAAAACAACGACCAGAGAACTTTCCATTTAGACAACAGCATTGCAGGCACCAAAGTGGTTATTAGTTAAAAGAAAGACAAAAAAGCATTAAAAATAATAATTAATAAAAGGTGAGGAAAGGGAGGAACAAATAAAGTATCACTGACACATTTAAAAAAAAAATATTTAAAAAATATGAGGAAACGTTAGAGCTTAAATAATAACAGAAGAGAGTTTTGTACTGCCTGGTACTTTGAAAGTGTCACTGGGCCTTCCTACCTCCAACGAGGCGGGACACCATCTTCCTGCAACGCCCAGTGAACTTTCTATTTAGACAACAGCATTGCAAGCAACAAAGTGGTTATTAGTAAAAAAAAGAAGAAAAAAAACATTAAAAATAAAAATTAATAAAAGGTGAGGAAAAGGAGGAACAAATAAAGTATCAGTTACATATTAGAAAAAAAGATATTTAAAAAATAAGAGGAAACGTTAGAGCTTAAATAATAACAGAATAAGTTTTGGTACTGCCTGATACTTTGAAAGTGTTACTGGGCCTCCCTACCTCCAACGAGGTGGGACATCATCATCCTACAACGCCCATTGCACATTCTAGTGTCTTCCCCAGACAACAGCATTGCAGGCAACAAGGTGGTTATTAGTAAAAAGGAAGGAAAAAAAACATTAAAAATAAAGATTAAAAAAAGGTGAGAAAGGAAAGAACAAATAACGTATCAGTTACATATTAGAAAAAAAAATATTTAAAAAATATGAGGGAACGTTAGAGCTTAAATAATAACAGAAGAGAGTTTTGAACTGCCTGGTACTTTGAAAGTGTCACTGGGCCTCCCTACCTGCAAAGAGGTGGGACACCATCTTCCTACAACGCCCAGTGAACTTTCTATTTAGACAACAGCATTGCAGGCAACACAGTGGTTATTAGTAAAAAGAAAAAAAAAAAAACATTAAAAATAAAAATTAATAAAAGGTGAGAAAGGAAAGAACAAATAACGTATCAGTTACATATTAGAAAAAAAAATATTTAAAAAATATGAGGGAACGTTAGAGCTTAAATAATAACAGAAGAGAGTTTTGAACTGCCTGGTACTTTGAAAGTGTCACTGGGCCTCCCTACCTGCAAAGAGGTGGGACACCATCTTCCTACAACGCCCAGTGAACTTTCTATTTAGACAACAGCATTGCAGGCAACACAGTGGTTATTAGTAAAAAGAAAGAAAAAAACATCAAAAATAAAAATTTATAAAAGGTGAGGAAAAGGAGGAACAAATAAACTATCAGTTACATATTAGAGAAATAAATATTTAAAAAATAAGAGGAAACGTTAGAGCTTAAATAATAACAGAAGAGAGTTTTGTACTGCCTGGTACTTTGAAATTGTCACTGGGCCTCCCTACCTAAAGCGAGGTGGGACACCATCTTCCTACAACGCCCAGTGAACTTTCTATTTAGACAACAGCATTGCAGGCAACAAAGTGGTTATTAGTAAAAAGAAAGAAAAAAAACATTAAAAATAAAAATTAATAAAAGGTGAGAAAGGAAAGAACAAATAAAGTATCACTGACACATTTAAAAACAAAATATTTAAAAATTATGAGGAAACGTTAGAGCTTAAATAATAACAGAAGAGAGTTTTGTACTGCCTGGTACTTTGAAAGTGTGAAAGAACAAATAACCCTGCAAAGAGGTGGGACACCATCTTCCTACAACGCCCAGTGAACTTTCTATTTAGACAACAGCATTGCAGGCAACAAAGTGGTTATTAGTAAAAAAAAGAAAATAAAACATTAAAAATAAAAATTAATAAAAGGTGAGGAAAAGGAGGAACAAATAAAGTATCAGTTACATATTAGAAAAAAAATATTTAAAAAATAAGAGGAAACGTTAGAGCTTAAATAATAACAGAAGAGAGTTTTATACTGCCTGGTACTTTGAAAGTGTCACTGGGCCCCCCTACCTAAAACGAGGTGGGACACCATCTTCCTACAACGCCCAGTGAACTTTCTATTTAGACAACAGCATTGCAGGCAACAAAGTGGTTATTAGTAAAAAGAAAGAAAAAAAAATTAAAAATAAAAAGTAATAAAAGGTGAGGAAAAGGAGGAACAAATAAAGTATCAGTTACATATTAGAAAAAAAAATGTTTAAAAAATATGAGGAAACGTTCGAGCTTAAGTAATAACAGAAGAGAGTTTCGTACTGCCTGGTACTTTGAAATTGTCACTGGGCATCCCTACCTCCAACGAGGTGGGACACCATCTTCCTGCAACTCCCAGTGAACTTTCTATTTAGACAACAGCATTGCAGGCAACAAAGTGGTTATTAGTAAAAAAAAGAAAAAAAAACATTAAAAATAAAAATTAATAAAAGGTGAGGAACAGGAGGAACAAATAAAGTATCAGTTATATATTAGAAAAAAAATATTTAAAAAATAGAGCTTAAATAATAACAGAAGAGAGTTTTGTACTGCCTGGTACTTTGAAAGTTTGAAAGTGTCACTGGGCCTCCCTACCTAAAACAAGGTGGGACACCATCTTCCTTCAACGCCCAGTGAACTTTCTTTTTCGACAACAGCATTGCAGGCAACAAAGTGGTTATTAGTAAAAAGAAAAAAAAAAAAACATTAAAAATAAAAATTAATAAAAAGTGAGGAAAAGGAGGAACAAATAAAGAATCAGTTACATATTAGAAAAAAAAATATAGTTACATATTAGAAAGAAAAAAAATATTTTAAAAATATGAGGGAATGTTAGAGCTTAAAAAATAACAGAAGAGAGTTTTGAACTGCCTGGTACTTTGAAAGTGTCACTGGGCCTCCCTACCTGCAAAGAGGTGGGACACCATCTTCCTACAACGCCCAGTGAACTTTCTATTTAGACAACAGCATTGCAGGCAACACATTGGTTATTATTAAAAAGAAAGAAAAAAAAACATTAAAAAACGGTGAGAAAGGAAAGAACAAATAACGTATCAGTTACATATTAGAAAGAAAAAAAATATTTAAAAAATATGAGGGAACGTTAGAGCTTAAATAATAACAGAAGAGAGTTTTGTACTGACTGGTACTTTGAAAATGTCACTGCGCCTCCCTACCTGCAAAGAGGTGGGACTCCATCTTCCTACAACGTCCAGTGAACTTTCTATTTATACAACAGCATTGCAGGCAACACAGTGGTTATTAGTAAAAAGAAAGAAAAAAAACAAAAAACGGTGAGAATGAAAAGTACAAATAACGTATCAGTTGCATATTAGAAAGAAAAAAATATTTATAAAATATGAGGGAACGTTAGAGCTTAAATAATAACAGAAGAGAGTTTTGTACTGCCTGGTACTTTGAAAGTGTCACTGGGCCTCCCTACCTGCAAAGAGGTGGGACACCATCTTCCTACAACGCCCAGTGAACTTTCTATTTAGACAACAGCATTGCAGGCAACACAGTGGTTATTAGTAAAAAGAAAGAAAAAAAACATTAAAAATAAAGATTAAAAAAAGGTGAGAAAAGAAAGAACATATAACGTATCAGTTACATATTAGAAAAAAAATATTTAAAAAATATGAGGAAACGTTAGAGCTTAAATAATAACAGTCAAGCCTAATAAAAAGAAAAATAAGTGTTACTCTATAAATGTCTTATACGATCAGTGCTTACATACGGGGATGGCCTCTCTGGCCCAAAAGATAACCCATTGTACTACTCAAGACAGTTCCCCCCTACGAACACACCTGTTGTTAATGATGTTCAGTCGCAGAGAGGGAGGAAGAACTTCGAGAAAGCATAGGGGTTACACAATGAGATTAGCATTGGCGTATTTTAATACCTTCGAATCCTGCTAGAATTCTTGAAGACTAGAAACTCGCCAATTCTCTCATCTCTCAAAAGAAGTTGCATACTAGTATATTAGAAGTATTTTAAATGAAGCTATGCACTAGGTATTGTTCATGTTATTACTGAAATCAACTTATTATGGACTTCGTTTCAAAGGAATGTATATCAGTAATTCAGTATTTTTTTGTGTTCTGAAAGTATTAATACAAAAAAGTCACTAAAATTTAATTGAAATAGAAACAATGTGAAAGAAGTCAAGAATGTTTTTTTTGTGGTGGTAGCATATACACACATATTTATTTGCGAGAATAAAATTTTTATCAATCTGAATTTTTTAAACATTCGTTAACAACAAATAAAATAGTAAAGAAAAATTAAAATTAATACAAAAAATTGCTTATTTAAAAAATACGTA
>NC_092210.1:84897294-84985095 GCF_043381705.1 Parasteatoda tepidariorum | reverse complement strand
CTTAATTCGTTTACATCCATCTTTCTTGTGCACCCCCCCTCCTCTGTTAACAAAACAATAATGAAGATAAACAAATTTGTGAAGGGTCCGATTAAAAGAAAAATAATTTTGTGAAGGGTCCGTTTTTAAGTTAAAATATTTTGTGAAAGGTCCGTTTTTATGAAAAGATATTTTGTGAGGGGTCCGTTAACGCACCCAAATTTCTTCTAAACAGACCCCTGCTTACCATTTACTTATGGAACCAAATGTTTTTGGAACTAACAATGCCTCAAGAGGACTTATCTCAAAATCCCTTTTAAAAACAATTATATTCACACAATTTAAATAAAAATGTTTGTAATTTATACCATTAACTAAGATCATTTATCACTTAAAAGGTTTTAATAGAAAAAGTGTAAACAAATGTATTATACAGCGGAATAAAAGAAATAAGGAAAAATCTAAAAGCAGGCTTGTAATAAAGCTTGGGAACAAGTAGGGCCTGATCATATTCTAAATGTAAAAACTATTAAACTATTTTTCATTTTTTACTTAGTTCAATAGTCAATTATAATTTAATAGTCAAAGCTAGCTGAATATCTTACTATACTATGTAAATCTAAAGCAATTATAACAAATAGACAACGAGAAAATATATTACCTAGTTGTTCACAATTAGTGAAAATGCAACAGGAACGTTGATCGAAGTTTTAAATCTGAAGAACCAATTTCATTGGATGTTATCCCGATAAATTCTATAAAAATTATAAATGCATAATTTACCTGCATTGTTTACTATTTGTTATTCCTAATTCAGTGGTATTTACTCACATTTACATTAAGATCTGATATCGGTTATTATTCAAAATGAAAGGCTAAACTTGTTAAACCTTTAACCAGAGGTCTGCTTAGAAGAAATTTGGGTCCGTTAACTGTCTCTTCACAAAATATATTTTCATTACAACGGACACGTCACAAAATATTTTAACTTAAAAACGGACCCTTCACAAAATATTTTAACTTAAAAACGGACCCTTCACAAAAAAATTTATCTTTTAATCGGACCCTTCACAAATTTGTTTATCTTCATTATTGTTTTGTTAATCGAATAAGCCCTACCCAGGAAGGGAGGGGGTTAGGAAAGACAGATGTAAACGAACTTAATTTTGTCTTCTTGCTTTATTCGTCCGAAATGAATATTTGGACCTTTCACAAAATGTCTGGACAGACGATGCCTGCTTTAACAGTAAGCAAGTTATATTTAGTTTTAGTATAAACTTTGCGTAAAAATACTTCCAATTGCACGTAAAATACGAGATGAAAAAATTTTAAAACATTAGGAAATAAATTTTTGCATTATTTCTGAATAATAAAACAGTCAAAGAATTTTTATAACACCAAAAAATAAATGCAAATTTAAAAAGAATTGGATTAGACAAATTCTCTCTGGAGATTTACATCACTTATTTAATCTTTATCACGAAAAGATACGGAAATTAAATTAAAATGTATTTACTTATTTCAAAAAAAATATTAGAAATAATTTAATTTTAGTTTTGTTTGAAAGCAAGAGTGTTATAGAATTAAAAGTATCATAGTCTCAAATGTTATGTCAAAAGAAACTATTAAAAATCAATTGATTAACAGAAAAAATTTGAATTATTTCAAAGAGAAGTTAGGAAAGGTAGCTAAATGTGTGAGAAAAACAAAAATGTAGCTTGAACATGCTAATGTTTTTTTTTTCAAAACTTTTCTTTCAATAGGAAGATTTTACTATCGTTATTAAAGTAAAAATAATAATAAAAAATTTCCAGTATATTTTCAAAACAGCTTTGTCCAATTCTGCAAATTATTACATAAAAATAATTCAAATCTGAAATAAAATCTAACAAAGTTCAAACTTTGTAATTAAGTTTCTTTGTCATAAAATTTTCTGAACAATGACTTAGCAGTTCGAAAGTAAAGCGAGATTTATTAATTCACGGATTCCAAGCAAACTAATATAACATTTCCATGTTTAAATTTAGAACTTTTGAATATGATATCCTAATGACTCTACCTTAGAACAATAAATCCCAAACAATTTCTGAATCTCCTATCGCCAGTTGAAATTTCGATTGTAACATAGGGATTAAGACAATCATTTGTCATTTCTTCTGACAATCTTGGAAAGCAGAGGAAATTAGGGGCGATGATGTATCTCGTAAACATTTCTCATGAGAAATCTTAAAAGTTTTAACTCTCAACCCCTGAGAACAAATATGTCGTGTAAAATTTTGTTTGTAAGGGATGAGAATGAAATTACAACAGTTTAACAGCTGATAAGTAAATAACTGTTGTAAAAGATTTATGAGGTTCTTAAATTTATCATTTAGGAGAAACATGAGAGATATTTAATATTTTATAAGGTGTGATATTAATATTACATGAATTAACGCGTCTATTTTACGAAAAACAACAGAGTAATAAGATAAAAAATTGATAATTATTATTTTTTTGTTATATGTCAACGGAATTTTCATAAAATATTATTTTTCAAATCGAATCTACCAAAATTCTGACAACTGAGAATTTGTTAAATAGAATAAATATTTTTTTGATATTTGCGCACCTAGATTAGTCTTCGTTAGCTTTCAGGGGTCTGTCCAGACATTTTGTGAAAGGTCCGTTTTTCGTGAAATTGTGAAAAAATTACTCACATTCTTTCAACCAGGGTCCGCTTTTACAAATTTGTGCAAATAGGGTCCGTTATTGCAAAAAAAAATTTTCAAGGAGTTTTTAAATTGTAAAAACATACAAGATTATGCTTAACACTGTAAAATTATAATTAAAAAAATTAAATTTGAAAAAATAAACAACAATTGCTGCTTCTAAATTAGAGATGCAACATACAAATATTTGGTATTTAGCCTATACTGCTGAACGCAGAATATTAATTTCGAACGAATAATGGAAGAATCGTCTGACAAAGACAAAACTTAATTCGTTTACATCCATCTTTCTTGTTTTCTGCCCTGGAAAGGGTTTATTCGATTAACAAAATAATAATGAAGATAAACAAATTTGTTTATCTTCATTATTAATCCGTTTTTAAGTTAAAATATTTTGTGAAGGGTCCGTTTTTATGAAAAGATATTTTGTGAAGGGTCCGTTAACGGACCCAAATTTCTTCTAAACAGACCCCTGGCTTTAAATGCATTACAGTCAAGCAAATGTTCATGTGATAACTGTAAAATCATAAGTTTAGCACTTCACAAGGTGAGTTCATTTTATTTCATATTTGGGCAATTCTCAATGGACTGAAAAAATACAAATAAAGAAAAAAAATTAAGACATTTTTGATAATGATAACAACTGTAATACAAATCGTTATTCTAAACAATAATTGTTTATTGCTTGTTAAAAAAACTACAAATTAGTTAAAATCAGCTAAAAACTTTAATAAATAGTATCTAATTTATTATGATTTTAAGATTTTAATTTCACTCAGCGTATTCAGTTTTGAAATATTTTTTTCAGTTTATTATTTTTTATTCGTCATTGTCGTTAGCACGTAGAATACCACGCTAATTTTGCCCGTCTGGCCAAACGGTAAATAACTACAAACTAAATTTGCAAATGTTAGATATATTTTGCTAGTTTTTTAAAAGGCTTATCATGCCAGATCTAAAAAAATTGGTGAATTATATTAGCCTACGAATTGATTAGAAATAGTGGTGGATAAAAATCTACTAAATTGAATTCATTAAACCAAGAATCGCAATTAATAAACTACCACTTGAAAATATTTATTTGCTGTCCGAAGCAAGTTGGCATCTCTGTGTACATAAATAAAACTATTTTTGTGTGTTCTATATTGCATTAATTTCTTCAAACCATTATAGTAACGATAATAATATTAAAATTTTACTCGAATTATGTGATTCTAATAATCTTGGCTTCGTCGGTCACCGGTGACTCCCATGGCATTCAACGTGTTAAACATGGTAATAAAACGTTTAGCAAAAACCTACTTACGATGCATTTATAAACAGCTCTTCGATAAAAATTACTTTGCAATACTCACAAAATGCCTTGAGTGCCTAAAAAACTCTCACTTCATTACAAGAAACTGTATTTATTTATAATATTTCAATCGCAAATTANTGTATGATGTGTGAATGTGGCCCACCCTATAAACGGGTTTGTGGCAGTGTGGCGTGGGCAATGTTGCTCGCCTCCGTGACTTTGGTTCACAGGTGCCCACTGGGTAACGCCAAATGAACAACAATTCTGGCATAGTATAGGCAAAAGATTCAAAATTCACTTGAATCTTTTGCCTCCATTCCATTGGGAAAAAAAAAACCCATAAAGTCTTTATATTTCAGACTTAATATTGATGTAATGAAATGTAAGCAAAATGTACAATACACAAATGTTCAATATTTATACTTACTGCTTAAATATTTACATAGATAATATTTTAAAGGTTTACCAAAAATATGTTACATAAATAACAGTTTATATGAAGTTCCAATGACAAGTAGATGAACTACATTTAACTCAGATTTGAACATTTAAGAGTTAATTCTGATATGTTTAAAAAAGTCGTATTAATTCAAATTCAAATTTTTCAGAAAGCAACTCAAATGCACCCGAAAATCAATATGAGACATTAATTTTTTTTAATGGAAATAAATTGAAAAAATTTTCAGTAAGTTTCAAGATTAAATTTAATGAAACTTTTTTTGCAGTTCTAATACGAATGAATTGTAGCTATCAAGCTAATTAATTAAAAAAAAAAATTTTTTTAAATATTGAGCACTTCGGTATAATTATGTTATAAAAGACATACTTGTACAGCAGGTAAAATTTAAATTATGTTTTGAAACTAGAAATTATGTTAATTGTGTTACACTTTGAATTAAAATAGCAATATAAAATATTTAAATTGTTTTTTTATTTCCAATTGTTTAAGCTAATAAAAGCAAATTACGTTTTAGGAAATTTTAAGAATTAAATAAGAATGAAAAAAGGTATTTTATATACCAGATTTTTCTACACCATAAGGACAATCCTTACTGGGTATTTTTAGAAACTTTTTCAGAAATTAAAATAAAAAATTGCACACATTAGGGTTAACAAGTTAATGAATTCGCAAGGAAAAAGAGAACCGCTATCGAAATCTGATAAATCATAGAGCAGGAATGTGGATGTAACAAACTGAAAGACAGATTTGTACTCGGGAAGAAACAGAAGAATTGAAATATAGTTTCTCAAGAAATATTTAAATTCAAGTAATTAAAAATGTATCAATCTTCACAATGCATTTGTTTTTTACTCGATTATATTGTGTTTTCATACTCCTTCATTTAGTTAACAAAATAAGTTAAGAAATAAAGATTATTTAGTAGAATAAATGAAACTGCTAGTATGCATTATATTTGTTCATTCTGTTAATAGATGGCTGCACCAGTCATTTTAAAATAAATAATAGTTTCTTTCTATAACTTATACTTAGAGGAGATGCATATCGTCAACAGATGGTACTGAGATATATTTTATTTTAATTTATAACCGTCGTTGCACAACCGACCCAATTTTTGGGTTTACAAATATTAATGTTCAACTACGTAACCTTGTCCTTTTGAACCCAAAACAGCAGACAAGGGAAGTCCTGGAAAAATCATTGGGAGAAATTTGCTTTTGTGGAGGACTTTTTGATTGAACTAATCCAGATTTTCGTTACACGGAGAGGAAGACCACGAGTACCACCAACGGTTAGTCTGACGGCGAGGGGGCACTAACCCATGATCTGTGGTCGGTGCAAGCCGAATCGATCGGCTATAGCTGGGATTCAAACCAGGGTCGCTTCATCGGGAATGGAGTGCTCTATCCCCTTAGCCACTACGGCTCTACTGAGATATGTTGAAATTTTACTTTTTGTCTGGACTGTCTAAAAGAAAATGTGGGTGGAAGAAAGGAATGGGGATATTTCAGTATCGGGATCTGTCGCGCCAACTACAATCGCCAAAATGCACGATAGATTTCAAACTTGCAAATTAAAAAAACAAAAAAATGTAGATGCTTGCCCGGGGGTGATTACGAGTTAGACCATTCAAATTAGTCATTTTCTGTGGTTTTTTTTTTTTTTTTTTTTTTTTTTTTTTTTTTTTTTTTTNTTTTTTTTTTTTTTTTTTTTTTTTTTTTAGTTTCTCGCTGGCCGCTGCCCGAAAGGTTGCCAAGACTTGGCGATTATTTTGGCACAGATCGCGATACGAAAATCTCCCTGAAAGGGAGATTAACTAAAGGACCATTGATTTCAGGGTTATATTTTGTGGTAAAACTTAATATTTACAGGGTGCGCATAAAGATAATTACGTATTTATACTTTTTGCTCAATCATTTTTGTTCTTTTTGTATGTATAAAACAGGTTGTTTTATTTCTTTTAACTTGTCGTATTTATTCTACCATAACTTTTACAACATTAATATTTCCTTTAAGACATCATTCAAACTGTTGAAAAACATCAAATAACTTTTGTCGGGTCCTCTTTCTATGAATACCCAACTGTAATATAACCTCGATTACATTTTTCTCAATGTCTTCTGTGCTTTCATACTTTTCTAAAAAAAACTCTAATATTTTAAATGTTTATAATTACTGTTCTTTTCAAAATATTTTAAAATTACATAAAAATCTTCAACAATCGACATTAAATTGCATGCAACGTTTTCGAGTTCCGGCTTTTTAAGTCACAATTTCAAAAATATATAATTCAAACCAGAACCCATTCCGAATATATATGTACCTAACTGAAATTCAGTTTTATAAAGCTCTTTCTAATTACACATGATATTTTAATAACATTTAACTCTATTGTGTTCAAATTTGGTGGAAATAAACTATTAAAACTGGAGAGATGCTAATATTTTTACTAGCTTCCAGAACGTTTTGCTGGAATCTAACATTATTTTTGAAATTCCTAGAGACCTGATTCAGAGACAAAATTGTTTTTGTTACATAAATATAAAAATGACATTCAATTCTAAAAAACAATTTTCTATTGAAGTACTTAGTGATTCATAGAATTTTTTTAGATCCTTGCATTTATAGCATAATAACACACGTGTCAAATTTAACACCTTTAAAGATTTAAAAAAAATCTTTTAATAACTTCTGTTTAAACGCTTTTGATAAATATACATAAAGTCATTAATGATTATAAAGGGCTAATTTTTTTAACAGGAAAAAAGAAGTAATCCCATTAATTTTATAACTTTCTTTTTAACTGTTATGAAGATAAAAAAAAAGTTTTAATCAAAAAAAGGGAAAATTTACGGTTTTTTATTCATGCATGTGTGAAGTTTCTAAAATATATGATTCTGACATGCCAAGCTTCTATTAAAAACCATAACTTTCGAATTTTTTAAAATTGTTATTAATACAACCCTTTATTGTACTCTTTTTCTGCGTAGTTTATTCAGATCTTGGATGCAATTAATTAAAAATTATAATATTAGACTTAAAAGCACAAAAATTCAATATTATATCAGAAAAGCTTTCCATATTTATGAAAATTAGAATTTTAATTTTAAAATATATAGTTTCAAGCATTTTTTGACGCTACACAAATAAAAATAAATAAATAAATTTATGCCTCTTTAGTAAAAGCATATTTTCATTCGTTATTGAGCATAACTTTATTTTTAGAAGAAATTGAAATGAGAGTAAAATAATTTCCCAAGGCAAATATTTTAAACTTTGTCATAAAAAGTTTTCAGTTTTTCTGATGTTATTATTATAATATTATAATATACAGTTATCATAATATCGATTTAATCTTTTCATAACAGGGGTCTGTCCAGACATTTTGTGAAAGATCTTTTTTTTGTAAAATTGTGAAACAATTACTCGTAATTTGTGAATATAAAATAAACGATAAGTCACATTCTTTCAACCAGGGTCCGCTTTTGTGAATTTGTGCAAATAGGGTCCGTTATTGCAAAAAAAAAAACTTTTTTAATGAGTTTCTAAATTGCAAAGACATACAAGATTATGCTCAACGTTGTAAAATTATAATTAAAAAAATTAAATTTTAAAAAATAAACAGCAAATGCAGCTACTAAATAACCGATGCAACAAACAAATATTTGGTATTTAGCCTATATTGCTGAACGCAGAATATTAATTTCGGACGAATAAAGGAAGAAGCGTCTGCAGAAGACAAAATTTAGTTCGTTCACGTCTGTCTTCCCCCCCCCCCTTTTTGGGAAGGGTTTATTCGATTAACAAAACAATAATGCAGATAAACAAATTTGGGAAGTTTCCGATCAAAAGATAAATTATTTTGTGAAGGGACCGTTTTTAAGTTAAAATATTTTGTGAAGGGTCCGTTTTCATGAAAAGATATTTTGTGAAGGGTCCGTTAACGGACCCGAATTTCTTCTAAACAGACCCCTGCATAATATATGCACTTATTTAAAGACCGTCAAACATTCCATACTGTAAAAATTAAAAAACAGTAAAATTTTCAATTTTTCATTATCTTAAAATTTTATTAAGAAAAGTCTTTACTACAGTATCTCTGAGATTTTAATTTATGCGAAATTCAGTTTTTTTTAAAAAATAAAAAATCGAAACTGTCATGTATAATGAAAATGACTGCCTTATAGTAACGTCGTTGTATCATTATTTTTAAATATGACAACTAAGTGAGGGTAAAAATGTGGTAATTATAGAGAATGGAAACTTATTTGCAAAACTTGAAGCATGTTAAAAATATTTGGTATTTTTTATAACGATGCCTGTCAATTTATATAATACCTGTTTCAAGGAAGTTTTTCGTTTTAAAGCGGCAGCTTTATTATGCGATGTTTTGAAAATCTTTAAAAATAGTGTAAACAAATGCTGGTTTGAGATATAATTAGTATGAAAAAATAAATGTATTTAATTTGAAAGTAGGAGGTGATAGATTTTTGTTGCATACACAAGTTAAATAATCTGTCAACTCAAAATTTATATTATGACAATTTTTTTTGGGACAATGGCAATTTTACCATACAGATATTTTTCATGAATTTACTTTTTTGTTAAGATTCTAATCTAATTTAGTTTTTAACTCTGCACTTTAAATATACGAAACAAAATGAAATGGAATAGTAAGTAGTGATAATAAATGAAGTAAGTGATAAAGTAAGTGTCCTAAATTAGAAACTATTTAAAACTTTAATTTCATAATATTTGTTTTGTTCGAGATTATATTTCGTTTTATTTTTGTTCATATTCTCTACACTATATTCTCAAACACTGAATTTTTATCCTCCTTTTAATCCAATTTATCACTATATAGATTGCGATGTTTATCATCTTAGCGTTAAAGCTTCTTAAAACAGTAATACAGTCACGGAATTGCTTACACTATTACCTACAAAGAGATAGTTTTTAAACATTAAATTTGCCAATAGCTTCAATTTTTCAATGTTCAATGTTCACATCAAATTTTTAAAAAAATTGCAGAATTTTTAAAATTATAGCCAAAACTTATATTATACGATAATTAAGGGTGGTTATTAACAAGGTTAATAACAAGGTGGTTATTTTATTTTGCAATTTAATATCAGTTGACGGTCATCAGAAAGGTGAGTAACTGATTATCTAACATAAAATTTAATGAGGTGACCCAGGTTCGAATCTCAGCGTTAGTTGGTCAGTCGCACCGACCACAGTGCTGATACAAAATATCCTCAGTGATATGGGTTAGATTCATGGTCATGGATCACAATTATGATCATGGATTAGAATCCCCTTGTCATCAGGCTAACCTTGGGATGTTTTCGTGGTTTTCCTCTTCTTGTAATGCAAATGCGGATCAGTTTGACGGAAGTGAGAAGGAGATGGTTAATGGAAAATGATTGCATTTTCCTCAATTTTTGACTCGTTTTCACCATATATAACTTCATTGGAGAACAGTAGGGGAGAGTGAGGTAAATTGTAACATTTTTTACGTAACTATTTTTAACTGACAATAAATCCAATATATTATTAGTATTAATTGACAGACGAGTAAAGTAGACTATCCTCTACTAGAAAAAAAATACCTTATTTTAAAAGTTATTATATTAGTTATTAACAATTTTTGACAGTCGTGCTCTTGTTACAATTGTCCCCACTTACGGGTTCAATTGTAACAGTTTATAAATTCAACTAAAACATACTTAATTATACATATTATCATAGTTGTGATATATTTTTTATTGATCAAAATAGTAGTGATATTTTAGGAGTAAAAATAATAATGAGCAGAGACCTAAAGGGTTAAACTTTTAACTCTAAGGGGTTAAAAACTTTAATTTATGCTGTGAAAGGTGACAAATAAAATAATGCACATGCAACATAATATAAATGATATAGGAAACTATTGGTGGTTCTTAAAGAGTTAAGTAATGGTTTTAAACACAAGATTATTTATTTTCAGCTGTTACAATCGTCCCTTATAGTCTTTAAATTTAAATCCTGCATTTGTCTCAAAATGGTTGCTATGCATTCAAAGCTATGTATTATAATGAAAAATTGTTTTAGGCAGTTAGAGCTTCTAAAATATTCTTATAATATAGTTTTAATAATAATTTAATTTTGATTAAACATTTATAAAGTTTTTTTAGTCATAAATCAAACTTCTTGCAGTGCATTTGAATAAAAAAAATATCCGATTTAAATAAAAAAAATCACGAACCTTGGTTTCATGATTTAAAAATGATCCAAATTCCACCAAATTGTGTTATTTACGTGCATCGAAATAATTAAAAAAAAAAGAGATAAAAAAGGAAACAGAATATATACAATATTTAAATGCAAAGTAACCGCTTTAAAAAGTATATCCCTTAAAATAAAATAAAAAGATAAAAATTCAAAAGCTATATTTTTTGGTACATATTTTATATCTATTCATAAATAGATCGAGTTCAGAAGAAACCATTATCACATTAAAAAACATGCTTACAAATAGCATTAGTACAGTTCATGCATAGATTGTATTTATTTAAATGCATAAAACTATTGAAATTACAATCAAATGATATTTTCAAAAAAAGAAGAAAACGATTGTTTCAACCATAATATTTTTTACCTTCAAACCACAATACCTAAATATAAAAAATCATTTTTTGCGGAAAAACAATTTACAAATGTAGAAAATTCCTGAAATTTTATTTCCATGTAGGAAATATATAATAAAAGTTTATTCTAAATTAAATATTCATTTCAAACGAATTAAGTTTAAAGTTCGAAAGCTTTCAGATGATATTCAAAAGAACAAATGATTAAAACGACAGCCTCAACTAAAATAAACCTTTAAATGCATTTATTGAAATATTTTAAAAAATAATTGAAATGAATACGTTACCAGCATTGTGTCAGCCAGAAAAAAAGAATTCTAAAATCCAAGAAGAAATGGCGACGCATCTTCTATCAAACTATTAGATGTAACAAATGCAAACTTCGAAATTGGAAACTGAGATTTTACTTAATTCGGCATCTACAATGCCAATATTCGAGTTCACACGCGCTGTATCGACCAATTAAAAATCTAAATCAAATATTGTTAACTACATCTACTTAAAATTAATGCTAATTTTTTAAATGGTTGCTGGATTTTCATCCTGGCGATATAGTTGGCTACTTTTTAAGGGAAATAATTTTTTTAGACGCAGCATGCATATTTTTTTTAATTCTCATTTCAATTTTGAGTGCTTATATTTTAATGAAATGTAAAAGTTAGTGTGAAATAGACAATTAAGAAAGTCAAATAATTTTTTTTTACTTAGTAATAATAAAGGCAAATTTTTGTGATAACTATCATAATTTTTTGAAATTACATTTACTATTTAGGACTGCTTAACGACAAAAAGTTTTTAAAAAAATATTATTAGATAATGCTATTATTAACGCTAGTTAAAACGAGGGAAAATATCTCAGTGTATTATAATTAGCTTCTTTGATTTATTTCTTCGTATTGCATAAAGCATATTTTCACTGGAATTTAGCTTGGACTTTTCAAAGAAATGTTAAAAATAAATATTAAATGCATCATATTTCAAACAGAAAATGCCGCTATTTCAATATGGACCTCATTAGTGGAGAGATTTTGCATAATGCTATTTTTCGTTTCAGGGTGGATACGTGGAAATTTCCATACAAATCGGCAAGGGGTGGGAAAAACGTTAAAGTAAGACAATCGTTTTGCAAAATCTCTCTATTTCACTGTATAGGGCACAGCAGACAACTGTTTAGAACGAATAAAATAGTTAAGGACAGGTAATAGGTTAATGCTAGGTTGTTCCGATCAAGTTTAATATATATTTAAGTAAAGTTTTCTGAAATTCAGTAATAAGTTAGAGGTTTGAGAAATAATATTTATGCCAGGAAAAACAAGAACGCTATAACGTGTCTATGCTGTTTGATTGTCGGAGGTAACAGAAAAAAGTTACATTGTGATTATTAGATACAGGAAATCATCATCAGGTAACCAAACAAGTATACACGTCTCACTTTCATCACAGGTGATTCTTTAGATTTCGACAGTGTAGTGTGTATATGTTTCGCTTTATTATTTTGCCTTTTAAATGGTGTAAATTTTTTACTTTGTTTTCGACAAGTTTTCCAAAATAATTAAGGTTCGCCCTTATAAAACATCCCTGCATAATCACCCGGTGATGAACAGCTTATTAAACATGATTAACTTATTAAACATGATTAACTTATTAAACATTATGAACAACTTATTAATATGATAAATAATTTTTTAGTCATATCAAAAAACAAAAAAAATCTGGTTGGTTGAATTTAGAGTTAATTGCTAAAAGTGTCAGATGCAGTTATACTGTGCTAAATACAAATGTTATCACGAATACTTAAATCAGTGAAATCAAATGATGGCAAACTATGGTTGGCATGAAAAAGGGTTGTAAGGTTGCACGGATGATTGTTTGTCATGATTAGGTTGTCCGGTGCTATGCGTAAATCAGGGGATACAGCGCTCACCTATTAGTTGATGATAATGAATTGACCCAGGTTCGAATCCCAGTGATGGCTAACAGACTACTCCCTGCTCATGAGTAAGAAGCCCCTTGTTGTCGGATTAGCAATGGATGATTTCCGTCTTATTCCTCTTCATATAACGCAAATGCTGCTAAAATTATGCCATGAAGACTGATTTATCCAAATGCTTGATCCAAGAGTTCTCTTGCCTTCTACGTTGGATTCAAAATTACAATACTAAAGAGTTAGGGCCGGGAGAGCCTGGTTGGTCCAAGAGGTCGCGGGTTCGATCCGCGCAGACCGAATACAGTAGTGTAATAGTGACTGATGCACGTTAAATCTGTCGAGTATCAAAGTCTTCCATGTTCCCGTAACAAATCATACATCTGGGGGTACTGATTCAGAAGTTTCCTTGTCTTCTGGATTGGGTTCAAAAGTACAAGGCTACGGAGTTGAACATTTGTAGTCGTAAACCCAAAATTGGGTCGACTGTTCAACGACTGTTATAAAATAAAATTAAAATGCTAAGGCTAAAGTTAAAATACTAATGTTCAACTACGTAGTCTTGCCATTTTGAATCCAATCCAGAAAACAAGGAAACTCCTGGATCAAGTATTGGGAAAAAATTTGCCTTCATGGGGGACTTTTTTATGGAACTAACCAGCATTTGCGTTACATGAAGAAGATCACGAGAACCTTCCACGGTTAGCCTGAAGGCAAAGGGAATCTTACCCATGATCCGTCTACCACTGAGGATATTTCACGTCAGTACTGTGGTCGGCGCAAGCTGGATGCAGAATTCGTATCGACCAGCCATTGCGGGGATGCGAACCCGGTTCACCTCATTGCATGGCGAACGCTCTACTGAGCCACCGCATCTCATTATGAACCATTATATTTTTTAGAGGTAACCAACATAATTAACTATCACCTCAATGTAGAAATTTAGACCAACTTATGATGGTCCAATATAAGAATAGCAACTGGCGTTGTGGTTTGTTTACGTTGAACCATCACGAATTTCCATCGTAGTATCTAAGAAATTAAATCTTTGAACGATTATGAACTAACACCATCCCAATGAAAAATTCGAACAGATTTATGATGGTTCAACATTTAAAAAAATGTTCAGATGGTATATTCCTGAGAACCAACGAGAATTCCCATTAAACCATCAAAGATCATCATGGATTGTTGGACCATGAGAATCAAACTTCTCTTGATGGTTAACCATCATAGTATTAAAGTAGCATTTTCCATCATGGAATTGGAAGCTTGTTGACATATCAAAAACTATGAACACGTAATGAAAATTTTGTATGATGGTGACCATCAAATGATGTTGACCCATCATGGATCGCACTGAAACCAACATAAACCATCAATTTTTTTTGATGGAACCATCAAGAACTTTGACTTGGGCTACTGGCCCTGATCACTGTGATTAAGTTAAACTGTCTCAGTGGTAGACAGATAACCAATTTGAGTCTCTTTGAGTTAGCTAAACCATGACAGATTTTCGTGATTTTCGTCATTGTGTAACGCAAAGGAGATTGAGTTCTCCACGAATGGGAGTTTGTTCCTTTACTTAATCTAGAACGTCACTTGCTAAAAACGCGGAATTAGACTTCGATGGTCGCGTGCATTATTCTAAAAAGTGTTTTCTCCTAATAACCAGAAATATTTTTCTATTTTAAATTAAATTGACAAGAATTGACTTAAGATACGTATACATGAAAACTTACATTTTATTTTATTTTATTTTATAACCGTCGTTGAACAGCCGACCCAATTTCATGGGTTTACGACTACTTACGTTCAACTCCGTAGCCTTGTAATTTTGAACCAATCCAGAAGACAAGGAAACACCTGGATCAGTACCCCCAGAGGTATTGATTTGTTGTGGGAACATGGAGGACTTTGAGACTCGACAGATTTAACGTGCATCAGTCACCATTTACTACACGGGGAGTCTTCGGCCGGCGAGGATCGAACTCACGACCTCTTGGATATGGGCCCAGCGCCCTACCGACCAGGCTATCCCGGCCGAAAACTTACATTTGTAGAAAAGATAATTTTTCCTGAGTATTTAATAGAACAAGTAAGAGAAGTATTTAATATACAGTCTCTGGCCAAATTATTAGACGCACTATAAGATTCTATGTAAAATCTTAATTATCAGGTAATACTATACAGTTTTATTGTTTTTACGCGACTGAAACCGGTTTGCACTTGTTTACGCTAGTGCATCAATTGGTTGAATTAGACGATATATAATATATATTCGACGATCTAATAAATTCCATGATATATTATATAAATATAGAATATTTAATATATTAGGTATTATATTAGTATATTGTAATAATTAGACCAAATTATTAGAAACACTATAGTTTTTTAATAATGACATGTTTTGCACGAGTTTATATGCAATACTTTTAAATTTAAACATACATGTAATAGGTCTTTATTCAGGAGATTTTTCATAAATTGCCTATTTATTATTAACGTATTGCAATACAATGTTAACCATTAGATACACGAACGCAAACGAGTGCAAACCGGTTTCAGTCACATAAAAACAATAAAGCTGTATAGTATCACCTGATAATTAAGATTTTACATAGAATCTTATTCATTATTATTATTATAGAAGTACCTTATTCCAGCTAACTTTTTATGGTTTGGATAAAAACAACCAAATTTATTATGAATTCTCCTAGAGCAAATAGACGTAAAATTACTATTTATTTAAATTTAAACGATTTTTCATGACTAAATTTGTCGATCTTATAAACAAGAAAACGATATGATTATTTTTATATTAAAAACAAAAATCACATAATAAATATACTGGGTGTTATTAAAACTTTACGTAATAAGTAAGGTAAGAAGTATTACTTTACGTAATAAGTAATAAACTAATATTAAGCACGTAAAGGGGCACTGGTTTCTGATTTGCCTATGATAGCTGACAACAGAGAAATACTGTATGAACAATATTTCAAAAAAATTATCTTATTTTCAATTTTTTTGTATATGCATTAAAAAAAAAATTAGGAGTAAAAATTACCAATGGAAAAATTTCGAATTTGAAATGAAAGTTAAATTTGGATTTAAAAAAAAAAGTAAGTGAAAAATAATTTATTTATAGAGTTCTTGAGGTCAAGAATTATGAGCACGACAGAAAAATACAAAGCATTGTCGAAGAATATTCTACTAATAGTCTTATAACAGAATAGAAACGTTAATTTTGTTTTATGAAAGTTACATATTTTATTGATATTAAATCTTAAATTTAGGTATAATAAAAGTTAAGTTAAAGAAAGAAAGAAAAAAGAAGGGACCGTTGTGCAAACTTAAACATAAAATTAAAGTTAGCATGTGAATTAGCACAAAAAGCGCCAAATTACATTTAAAGATAAATATGATAGTGTGGCAACCTAAAGAATCGTAGACAAAGAACTTGACGATTTCAAAAATAAAACTTAGCATGTGATTCTTTGGGCAATTTGCCAGATGTTGCTTTGAAACTTTAAAACGAAAAGGGAGAATTAGAATTGAAAATTAGAATTTTTCTTGAGAATTCTTAATTTTTATTGTTTGGATAATAATGTTTGTCACATATTTTGTTTTATGCTACTTCAATTTTATGAAAGCTTATCGCATATGCACTTGACATATGCACTGCATATGCATCGCATATGCACTGACAATTTTCTCTCGGATAAGAGCCAGCTTTTATAAAAATACGAAAGCTGCGCTTTAAAACCCTTATTGGTGTCAATTGGCTTAATAAGCCTTTTCTTCCCCAAAATTGGTGTCAATTTTAGATAGCAATAATGTTAAATAGTAATACATGGAGATTTCTGTTTTAACCATTTTCCAGTATAAACTTTAATTCATGATTTTAATTATTTATTTTCAGAACAAATTAACAACTCAAAATGTCTTATTCTACACATTAAATCTTTTCGAAATAATAGTCTTTTTTTCGGTTAGTAGATTCGCGGAAAAAGATTTATTATTATTATTATTATTAAACTCCCGAACTGAAACTTAAAAAAATAAAATTGCCACAATAAGCTCAATCAGTTAGGATTCCTTAGCTTACAAATATTGGAAACCGTCCTAAAATATAATCTTCGACAGTCTCTTGGTATCAAGTGTTTTCTCAGGAAAATAATGCATTCACAACGTAAACCGATATGATTTCTATTTTATTTCCTATTTTTGAAAATGCGTTTCATTTTCTTTATAGTGCCATCTCTCTCTCTCTCTGGTTTGCCTGTTTAGGCAGATGATTGCGATTGTTCTTGTTTTCCAGTGGCNAATTCATATGCACTTGCATAAAAGGGGCATTTTATGCATTTATAAATTGTAAACCTTACTGACAATTTTCTCTCAGATAAGAGCCAGCTTTTATAAAAATACGAAAGCTGCGCTTTAAAACCCTTACTTGGTGTCAATTGGCTTACTTGCCCAAAATTGGTGTCAATTTTAGACAGCAATAATGTTAAATAGTAATAACTAATATCAAATTATAATGTATGGACGCCTACCCGAAAAAGTTTTACATGGCGAATTCTGTTTTAACCATTTTCCAGTATAAACTTTAATTCATGATTTTAATTATTTATTTGTGGAACAAATTAACAATTCAAAATGCTTTATTTTTCACAGTAAATATTTTCGAAATAATTAACATTTTAATAATTATTTCGAATTAATTAACAATTCTTTTATTTCGAATTAATTAACAATTAACGAAATAATTAACAATTCTTTTTTTCGGTTAGCATATTCCAGATAAAAAACTTTTTTTTTATTTATTATACTCCCGTGCTAAAACTTTAATCATATATATATCAACAACATATAACAACTTATATAACATATATATATATATAGTAAATAGTTTTTGCACTTATATTATTTTGTGCCTATATTAAGGTATCATGATAACATTACCAAATTTTGACACAGATCACAAAACAATATTTTTTGCCAATATTTTAAAAAATCATTCAAAAGAACTCGGTGGTTTTTGATGTTCTAATAGATCCAAAAACAAGGTAAATTTTAATATATTCTGGGAGTTTTTACCATTATTTATTTTTCAGTCTGGAAATTAAATTGAAATAATACTAATAATTTTAAATTTAGCAAATTCGTAAACTTTCTTATCTATTATTATAGTTAAGGAACGCTTTATAACGATAATAAATTTTAACTAAATGCTACATTTTCTTAATCAAATAATAATTAATATTTCTGAAGATTTTATTGATAAAAACTAAGACGCTTTGAGCTTAAAGGTTAGACAGGATGTTAAAACTCATTTGCTTAGGTAAATTTTAAGTATTTTAAATGTTTTTAGATTTAAAAAGAAATGCTCAAAAATGTAGAAAACATTTAATTCATTATTTAGGAAATAATTTTCTTTCCTTAGGGAATTTTTTAATGAAACTGCAACTTTTAATAAATTTCACCATATAAGGAACTCTCTTTTCAGTCGTTAATTAAAAAATCGAATTATATAAATTGTAAAACACGAAATCTTCCCGGCTTAAGAAAATGAAACATGCCAAGTTTTACTTTAAAGTAATTGCTTGAAAGCCATTTTAACCTGATATTTGTAAAATATTAATAGCTCCAACCATAATTAAATTATTGTATCCTCTTTAACTGTATTTAATGCATGAAAATTACTTCATTATTTACTTTAGTGGAATTTCATGCAAATCAAACTAGGTTTCTCTAAAATTATATTATGACAGGAATTCACATATAGCTTGATTCTGATGAAATCTAACTTTCATTAGCCTGCTCATTTGTTACAAAAGCGAGAAAGGTTATATTCTATTTATGATCTACGATTTTATTATTTTGTAAATCAATATACACTATGAATTAAAATACATTAATCTTAAATGTCTTAATTCGTGAGCAAAAAGTGTATTTTTTATCATTTCACGTCATCATTATGAGTAATCAATATGTTCTTTCATTGAGATTAATGCACCTTCCAAATAACGCAACAGAAGTTATTCATAAAATTCCATCGATATTTATAAAAATCGAAATCATAATCTGCAGAGGCTGTTGGTTGCGACAGCTGAGATAGCATGAAAAGCCGAGGTAGAAGGATCGAGTATTGGATCGAAGACCGAAGGTAGGAGGACGAACCGGAACAGCTACCCGGTGACGCCCACCTGCAGTATGAGATGTTTACAATCGAAAGTTTAAGTTTTAATTGTTCTTTTGATAACAACTTTTAAATGTTTTTAACGAATAACCTGTTAATTGGAGTTCGTGTCTTGATGGTTTGTTATCTTTTACTATTAAAGAGGATGTTTCATTGCCATATTGTTAAAGATACACCTTACAGCAAGGGGGATAAAAGCGAGTAACAGAGATCCCCCCCACATCATCATCAACAGTCAACAGCCATATTGTTTCATTTGATGTCTTACATTTTGAGTAGATGTGGATATTTTATAAACTTGATATTTTATTAAGCAAAATATTTTAAAAAAAATATTAGTTTCTTAATTTTTTTTAAGCGCTTGAAGATGAAGGGGTAAAATACTGTTTAGATTTGAAGTTCTAATACTGTGTTCCTCAAACAATTCCCTGTGCTTTTCCGAAAGGTAAGGCGTATTATTTTTTTTAAAAAAGATGAAGTTTAAAATTGAATAATATATGATAATCATGGGTGTGCAGGTAAATTAATTGAGGATCTAATATTTGCCAATATTTAGGTGAGGCATTAACTTTAAAAATAAAGCAGCGTTTTTAATACCAAAAATTTTCGACGAAAAGCAACACTATCCGGACGTTAGCCAAATATAATTCCATTTTGCAAATCAAACAAAACAACCTAATCCCTCTAATTAAATTTGTATTTCAATCAAGAAAAAAATTCGTAAATGTGATGTTGCTAAAATTATTAAACGTCAAATTTCGCGAATCTGCAATATTTGAATATTTCTTCATTTTATGTTTTTGTTGACTACAAGGGGAAATGAGTCCAAAATTTAAAATTTTTGATAGATAAACTGTTATGCCAAGCAAGCTTAAATATCGAAATAACTTTGCATAGTCAATGCTATTTTTGTCGTACCCGATTCTAAATACAACACTTAGTTGCTATATAAAATTTAATGCTCAGCATTGAATTTTCAACTTCAAAGATGCTCCGTGACTAAAAAAGTTTGAGAGCCTCTGGACTAGTTTATCAATTTCTTTTCTTTTCAACACTTTGCTGTAAGCAGAAGTTTCTGACATTTCCTCTCAAGTGCATGAAGCGAGAGATAATCTTAAATGCCCACCGCAAAGCTACATACCCTTTTTCTTGATAAACGGATGTCCTTCCCTTATAAAGGTAAATAAAAAAATTAAATTATAGTTATAAAATATCTAATCCTGAGATAATGTTAGTATTTAACTTAGATCTCTTCGTTTCAAATTCAAAAAGCAATAGATTATTCTTTTTTTTATATATAAATTATTTTGTAAGGAATTTCTTAGTGAATCTAATAACATTAAAATTAGTCTCAAAATGCTACTAAAGCAGAGGTGCCTCACTTCGGATAAACCCAAAGAAGAAGAGACATTAAAATTAAGAAATAAATAAATAACATCTATATTTTTGTACAAGATGTTTCATATACTGGATTGGAGGGAAAGTTCTGTCGTATTTCAAATAGGCAGGTGATTTTTCTTGTAAATAAAAAAAAAAACATCTGCCGAGTGAGTCAATCGGATTTTTTTGTTTTTGTTTTTTTAGTTGCTGTATAATATAAGAGGTGCCTTTTTTACCGTTCATCATTTACTTGTGATATTTAAAGAGAAAAACATGTCAGTAGATAAAGTGCATTTACGACACTGCATTTTATATGAATTCCAGAAAGGAAGCATCGCATCGGTTGCATGTAAAAATTTATGTGCGGTATTTGGAAAAGATATTGTAAATGTTCGTACTTGTCAAAGATGGTTTAGCAAATTTTGTTCCGGGGATCTGAGCCTCAAAGAAAGTGATCGATCTGGACAACCATCCAAGATCGATAATGATGTTTTGCGATCCACATCGGAAAATAATCCACATTTAACAAGTCGAGAAATTGCAGAAGAGTTTGGCATTCATCATACAACTGTTGGAGATCACATTAAATCTCTTGGATTTGTGTTAAAGCAAAGTGTTTGGGTTCCACATGAATTAACGGAAAAGAATTTATCTGATCGTGTAACAATGTGTTCATCACATCTGATTAGCACAATGTGGAGCCGTTTTTTGGACAGTCTGGTTACTGGAGATGAAAAGTGGATTCCTTACAAGAATATTAAGAGAAAAAAATCTTACTGCAAACTAGGAACATCATCAGCAACAGTTCCAAAACCAAGTATCCATCAACGAAAAGTAATGCTTTGTTTGTGGAGGGACAGGGAAGGTCCAGTTTACTACGAGTTGCTGAAACAAGGAAAAACCATCAACGCTGATCTGTACTGCAATCAGCTGGATAAATTGAATGCAGCTATCAAAGAAAAAAGGCCAGCATTGGCGTCCAGAAAAGGAACAGTGTTCCACCACGATAATGCTCTTTCACATACTGCAATGGTGACACTACAAAAACTGAATGCGTTAGGATGGGAAATCCTTAGTCACCCAATTTTATGTACTTTTGAAAGAGTTACGTAGCGTGAAAATATCTTTTGTGATGTAAGTACTTTTTTTGGTATTAGAATATTATATTGTAACAAAGTAATTTTGTTTAAACAAATAAAAATTACTAACCGAATATGTAAGTGGACACCTTAATTAACATTTCAATAAAAGAAATTTGTTTTGTTAATTAACTAGCATTGTTTTTAACAAATGAAGCTTAAATGGCGTCTTGGGGACGATTGTAACAATAAGTAAAGGGACGATTTTAACAGCTGAAAATAAATAATCTTATGTTTACAAACCATTACTTAACTCTTTAAGAACCACCAATAGTTTCCTATATCATTTATATTATGTTGCATGTGCATTATTTTATTTGTCACCTTTCACAGCATAAATTAAAATTTTTAACCCCTTAAAGTTAAAAGTTTAACCCTTTAGGTCTCTGCTCATTATTATTTTTACTCCTAAAATATCACTACTATTTTGATCAATAAAAAAATATATCACAACTATGATAATATGTATAATTAACTATGTTTTAGTTGAATTTATGAACTGTTACAATTGACCCCGTAAGTGGGGACAATTGTAACAAGTGCACGACTGTCAAAAATTGTTAATAACTAATATAATAATATTTAAAATCAGGTATTTATTTTTTTTCTAGTAGAGGATAGTCTACTTCACTCGTCTGTCAATTAATACTAATAATATATTGGATTTTTTGTTAGTTAAAAATAGTTAAGTAAAAAATGTTACAATTGACCCCACTCTCCCCTACTGTTCTCAAATGAAGTTATATATGGTGAAAACGAGTCAAAAATTGAGGAAAATGCTATCATTTTCCATAATCCATCTCCTTCTCACTTCCGTCAAACTGATCCGCTTTCGCATTACGAGAAGGGGAAAACCACGAAAGCATCCCACGGTTAGCCTGATGGCAGGAGGATTCTAAACCATGATCATAATTGTGATCCATGACCATGATTCTAACCCGTATCACTGTGGATATTTTATGTCAGCACTGTGGTCGGTGCGAGTCGGGTGCAGAATGCGTACCGATAAGCTAACGCTGAAATTCGAACATGAGTCACCTCATTAAATTTCATGTTAAATAAGCAGTTACTCACCGGAGAGCTTCAGATGACCGTCAACTGATATTAAATTGCAAAATAAAATGACCACCTTTCGCTATAGTATAATAAAAGTTTTGGCTATAATTTTAAAAACTCTGCCTTTTCTTAAAAAAATTTGATGTGTAAACTGGCATTGATAAATTGAATCGTTCGGCAAATTTAATTTTTGAAACTATCTCTTTGTAGGTAATAGTGTAGGCAATTCCGTGACTGTATTACTGTTTTAAGAAGCCTTAACTTTAAGACGATAAACATCACAATCCATTAAGTGATAAATTGGATTGAAAAAGCAGATAAAAATTCAGTGTTTGAGAATATAGTGTAGAGAATATGAACAAAAATAAAGCGAAATATAATCGTGAACAAAACAAATATTATGAAATCAAAGTTTTAAATTGTTTCTAATTTAGGACACTTACTTTATCACTTACTTCATTTATTATCACTACTTACTATTCCATTTCATTTTGTTTTGTAAAGTTAAAGTACAGAGTTAAAAATTAAATTATATTAAAATCTTAAACAAAAAAGTAAATTCATGAAAAATATCTGTATGGTAAAATTGCCATGTCCCAAAACGAAATTGCTATAATATAAATTTTAAGTTGACAGATTATTTAACTTGTGTATACAACAAAAATCTATCACCTCCTACTTTCAAATTAAATACATTTATTTTTTCATACCAATTATATCTCAAACCAGCATTTGTTGACACTATTTTTAAAGATTTTTAAAACGTCGCATAATAAACTGCCGTTGTAAAACGAAAAACTTCCTCGAAACAGATATTATATAAATTGACAGGCATCGTTATAAAAAATACCAAATATTTTTAACATGCTTCAACTTTTGCAAATAAGTTTCCATTCTCTATAATTACCACATTTTTACTCTCACTTAGTTGTCATACTTAAAAATAATGATACAACGACGTTACTATAAGGCAGTCATTTTCATTATACGTGACAGTTTAGATTTTTTATTATTTTTTTTAAAAAAACTGAATTTTGCATGAATTAAAAGCTCAGAGATACTGCAGTAAAGACTTTTCTTAAACAAAATTTTAAGATAATGAAAAATTGAAACTTTCACTGTTTTTTAAGTTTTACGCTATGGAATGTTTGACATTCTTGAAATAAATGCATATATTATGAAAAGATTCAATCTATATTATAATAATAACTTTACATTATAATAATAACATCAAAAAAACTGAAAAATTTTTATGACAAAGTTTAAAATAATTGTCTTGTGAAATTATTTTGCTCTCATTTCAAATTCTTCTAAAAATAATGTTATAAGCAATAACGAATGAAAATATGTTTTTACTAACGATGCATAAATTTATTTATTGATTTTTATTTGTGTATCGTCCAGAAATGCTTGAAACTATATATTTTAAAATTAAAATTCCAATTTTTATAAATATGAAAAGCTTCTCTAATATAATATTAAATTTTTGTGCACTTAAGTCTAATATTGTAATTTTTGATAAATTGCATGCAAGATCTAAATAAACTACACAGAAAAAAGAATACAACAAAGCGTTGTATTTGCAACAATTTTAAGAAATTCAGAAACTATGGCTTTTAATAGAAACTTGGCATGTCGTGAATATCTATTTTAGAAACTTCACACATGTATGAATAAAAAACCGTAAATTTTCCCTTTTTTTATTAAAACTTTTTTTTATCTTCATAACAATTAAAAAGAAAGTTATAAAATTAATGGGATTACTTCTTTTTTTCGGTTAAAAAAAAGAACCCCTCATAATCATTAATGACTTTATGATATACTTATCAAGAGCGTTGAAACAGAAGTTATTAAAACATTTTTTTTAAGTCTTTAAAGGTGTTAAATTTGACACATGTATTATAAATGCAAAGATGT
Organism: Parasteatoda tepidariorum; assembly: GCF_043381705.1. Taxonomy (NCBI): domain Eukaryota; kingdom Metazoa; phylum Arthropoda; class Arachnida; order Araneae; family Theridiidae; genus Parasteatoda; species Parasteatoda tepidariorum. The sequence goes on along the minus strand of NC_092210.1, from coordinate 84,960,395 downwards.
AAAGAAATTCTGTGAATCTCTATAAAAAATTACATTTTAGAATTGAGTGTGATTTTTATATTTATGTAACAAAAACAATTTTGACTCTGAATCAGGGGCTTTAAGAATTAGAAAAATGATGTTAGTTTCCAGCAAAACGTTCTGTGGAAGCTAGTAAAAATATTAGCACCTCTCCCGTTATAAAATTTAGATAATTATACATAAAGATTTTAAGATCCCGTTATAAAGATTTCTTCTGCCAAATTTGAAATTTTCTTGAATATTACTATGCACAAAAACCAAATACTTAGATTTGGAATATTTATCACAAGTGAATGAAAGACTTATTAAATTACAATAAAACATAAAATGTTTTGAAAGAAATTTTAAAATATTATGTTTTTATGATCAAATATGTCTATTATATGAGAATTCGCAATTACGCGTAATTAAATTTATTATAACTGGGTTTTTTTCTATTTTTTTTCTCGCAAATTTATAAATTTTGTTACAACTTCTTCAAGTCCACTTGACCCGAAGACTTTCGAAGAGGACTTCCGAAATCACAAACTGAGCATAAAAATTACTCAATTGCTGTAAATAAAAAGAAATGATAATTATTTTTTTTTCTAAAATAAAATGAAATTGAAATAAATTAATTCAACTGATTGAATTTAATTTAAAATTAAATTAAATCAAAGTTTTTCCATATTTAATACAATATTAAAACGTCTCGGAAATTTCGAATTGCGCATTTAAGCGACTTTTTCTTGACAAGCTCGATTTAGCACCGATTTCATCATAAATCCATGAGGTTTTACAAAAATTAAAGTCACACATTTTTATACGGTACGGTTTTCCGAAATCCTTCTACTGTGTTTTTCGATTTCAATTCCACAGTTATTTTTATGGATTTCTAGATTATTTTAATTCCTATATTTTTAACACGATATTATTGCAAAATCATGACAGATTTTTTCAATCAGTGTTGAAAATACGAGCGAGGACGCAAATAAATATATCGATCGATTTTCATTCTCAAACCAAGTTATTTACATAAATATTAAACTATAAAAAAAAAATTCTGATCTTAATTAAAAAGCAGCAAAAAATATACTCGCCGCTAAAAATTTATTAGTCGCCAGTGGCGTCTGGGTAACCTTATTTGAACAATGATGTAAACACAAGTGTGATGAAATATGTTTCTATTTTCGTTTTGAAAATCAATTAAAAAAGATTTTGTTCAAGTTTCTGTACTATATATTTTTCTATAAGATTAAGGTGTTTGCAAATTATACTAAAAACATTAATCTTCTGCATTAATTTTAAAACTTCCAGAAAATTTAGACTAAAAATTATCATAAAATGTAATGTATCCAACTTTTTAAAAATTAGTTCGCTTCATTTGAAATTCATATTTATATATATTTAAAATGCAAGAATATTTTCAGATAGTATACATATTAGGGATTATTTTTATCACATATTCATGAAATCCATGAACTGAAAAAGTGCTGAGTCTAATTATTATTTCCTCCGAGGCTCACTGAATTTGAAATGCCGTTTCAGCAGATTCTATTTATTTCCAAGTCACGTATATTTTATTTAATTGTAGCATGTCGACCTCGATTATGCTTTTTGCAGTTGATAGATTTGTTTGCAAAGTTTTAAATGAAACATTTTAGCAAAGTAATCTAATAGCACATGAAATTGAATTAGGCTGCATTTCGTTCTCGATTGCTTACAAATTATCTACACACCAAAAAATTTAAGCAAAGTTCTTGTATTTAAAGACGTTTATTAGTATTAGGAATAAATTTTTTTCGCCATTTTATTTTCGTGCAAAGAATTCCGAAATATTATATTAACGTGGTTTGATTCTTGTTTCGTATAATTAGTCGAGTTACAATTACGTAAATTTAACCCTATAAAAACTTTTTTTTCAATAATATTATGCCTTCATATTTATGAGAATGAAATTGATTACATTAAAGAAATTCCTTTAGCTTATTTAATAAAATTAATATGATCCTTAAGAGCATTTTCATGAAATGAGTAGGACTTTTTAATTTTTACCTGCTGTTAGGAATTGGCATTAAGCTTGAATTTCAGTTATTAAAACGAACCGAATCTATAAATCATGAGTTTATAACTCGATGAAAATTGATAACAACGAAAGAATTGATAACAACAAAAGAATTGATCTCACAGAAAAAAATAGCTCAACTGTGTTGACCTCTCACCTTGACCCTACACTAATCTTTACTGTTACCCACATTTATGTAAGCAAAGCTCACCGGTCATACAATTTTGTATTTTCTGAAGTTATCAACAGGTAGAAGTTCAAATCATAGGTTGGACAATAACTCCCTATCAAAATTTAAAAATTAATGAAATTGATGGGAAGCATAATTCCCACAAACTTAAAAAGGGTTAAAATAACTTTAAAACTTTAGATTTTTTGTTAAACAAAACAAAGTTAATCGGAAAGACTTTTATAAAATATGAAACTAGACTTACGGGGTATAAATTATCTTTTCGAAACATTTTCTATAATATAAAGATGAAAAAATCGTCATACCTTTACTATATCATTAAAATTGTTTCGTACAAACTCTTCATTACGTTTAACATTTTGACAAATAGTTGGGTATCATTTGATAACAATAATCAAAACGATAATAAAAGTTGACAAAATAGCAATTTAAAATTGTTTAGAAATTGTCACCATTTCAAAATAATCTGTGGATGTTTCTGGAGTAGGTTGGAATAGTTAAGTTTTTTAAGTTAAGTTTCAGTTTTACTCGCTGTTACAAATAAACATTATGAGATTTGAGGGAAAATATTGTGTTGGTTTACATAATTTAAATCCAGAGAAATTGTGACTAAAAAGAACTACACCGAATGAGTTAAATGCAAGATAAATTATATTTACGATTATGGTAACATGGTGGTAAAGATTATTTCTCAATGGTATCATGGTGGTATTATAATTTCCCTAACATGGCAAAACTCCATTTTTAGTTAAGGATAACATTATTACTTGAACAATCCAAAACATAGATTAAATAGTTCTTTGCTCCATTAATTTATTTTCTGTTTAAAGTAGAAGCTTTTTAAAATATATTGCAATTTATGTTATTTTATTCAACTTATATAGCGTAACTTATCATTAGCAGCTAAAAATATTTAATATTCATGAAAACACATTTATAAAGAAAAGATAATTTAAGAAAAATTTAGTTGATTTTAAATTAAATCTCAAAATATCTTTCAGAAAACACTGTATGGCCAAAAGAAACTTTTAAATTTGAGTTCAAAGCTTATTAAGGAATATTAAAAGCGCGTAAACGCAAATTTGTAAAAAAATATTGTCCAATTATGAAAAAGTTTTTTTTTAATTATTCTTTTGTTTTAATCTGTTACAAATAACTAAATCAAAGGCACTATAAGCATTTTTGCACTTGAAATTGTGTTTAAATAGTTACTAAAAAAAGAGAGGAATTAATGAAGTCGCTATATACAGACTCTATTATAGAATTAATTTAAAATATTTTAACAAAAGCTTTCAAAAATAAATTTATTCACTTTTTTCTTTACTTATGTTTCCAAGCATAGGCTAATTAATCTAACTTTAAAACAGTTAACATTGTTGAAAACTTATTTATAACTTGATTTTAATTATAAAAAAAAGTAAAAGGAAAAAAGAGAGAACATAATTTATGATTATCCCAAAAGAAAAGTTGCGAAAGTTTTTAGTGTTTTTTTAACCCTTAATTATGTAGAATTTAATTAAGATGAAGGGCAATTAAGGAAATAAATTAATTTAAACTTTTAAAGTCTCGAAAATATTATGCATCATTAATGTAAGAATTTTAAGTCAAAGATAAATTATTTAATATTCAATTGAACGTAAAAATGTCCGATTCACTAGTTTCGATAATTGACTTTAACCATTAAGAAAGTAATTTAAATGTAATAAGAGTTCCGTAAAAATGATTATTAAATAAACTGATTTTATGAAATGTATATTAATAATTTAAAGTTGTGTGTATAACCATAAAAAAATGTGTGTGTTCCCATTTAAAATATTTTAACTAATCTCAAGGAGTAGATAAATCAGTATTAGTTTATTCATTTTTAAATTATATTCATTCCTAAAGTAAAGAAATTAAGTGCCAATACATGAATATTTACAGCAAAGAGAATTTATAGTACCGGTCAAAAGTTAAGACTCGCTCTTGAATTTTTAAAATTGAACAAATAACAAGGTTTTTAAACTGAAAATCACAGCAAATTAACTTTATTTTCATATTTTCAGATACACTTGCGCCGTAAGTACTATAATTTTATGCATAACTTATGAATTATCTCATTTTATGTTCGTAGAAATATGCTCCTTTAGCCTTAATCACAGCAGCGCATATTTTTGGCGTTCTCTCTATTAGTTTTTGCAATGTTCTTGTTGAGATATGGTTCCAGCAAATAAGTAAAGACTCTCAAAGTTTGTTTTGATTGGTACATCGCATTTTTCTAAGGTTTCTATCGAGTTATTTCCACAATAGCTCCATAGGATTAATAATCTTCGGATTTAGGGGCCAATCTATGTATATCAGTACTTTTTTTCTTTTCTTTTGATTCGAAATTTTTTCTACGCAATTTCTATGAATGTTTCGGATCGTTATCTTGCTGAAAAACAAATCCTTGACCAACGATTCTCTGTGTACATGGAAAAGCACAACTCTGCAATATTCTATAATAATATTTTTTATCCATAATTCAATTTATTCTAACAAGATCTCCAACCTTGTCACCGGCAAAATATCCCCTTACCATGACTGAACCTCCACCACGTTTCACAGTGTGTAGCATACATTGATTTGTCATACGTTTACCATCTAAAGGGCAACCAAACTGCCTTCGTTTGCTTCCAACAATTCAAATTTTGACGCTTCATAAACGAAACGTTTGACTACTGTTCTAAAGATCGGTTAACGTGTTTTTTAGCAAAAGTTTTAGTGGTTTTCATTTGGATGTAATGTAAATACTAATTATTTTCATATCAAAAATTCTTGAAAAATGTGATTTTACTCATGTAGTTAAATTACAAGTTACTTTGATATTTGGGTTGTGTATAAAAAAACGCGAAAGTACAAAAATAATAATAGTGTTTCACAACTTACCCTATGATGATAGGCTATATATCAAAGGATGCTAAAAACATGATTGATTATTAAAAAATAATTTCATTGCTATTATGAGTATTCAGATTGAATCCTATTACCGTCAAGCAATCTGAAAAACATTTTCGTGGTTTTCCTTTGCTCTTATAGAAAAACTTGATTTATTTTTACATAGTTTTATTTAAAAAAATATATAGATAGGTTACTGTAATCTCTTTTTAATAAATATGATTTTTCATGATATTTAGATGTGGTATTTTTTTTTTAAATTGTTACGCATCGCATTTTTTTAGTTATAATAATTGATTTTAAAGCAGCAATAGTGCTCTAATAAAATTCAAAGGGTTTTAGTTTTCAGTTCGTTCCGTTAAATGCATGCATCACATAAAAAAATATTTTAAAAAATGCTGAAATAAGCATTTATACTGTAGTTATGATAGAGTTATACTCTTCCAACTAGTAACTATAATTGAATAAGCAAATATCATTCATTCAGTTGTCGAAAGTATGTATTTTCGTGTAATCGGAATGATCTCTGGTTTTAAAACTTCAATAAACAAACAAATAAATTACAAGAGATATATAGACGTCTTTAAGCAACATACAAGACAATATACTGGTTTGCAGAAATAAAAAGAAGTTAGAATTTGAATTAAACTGCTTTTTAATGATAGTCACTGATTACTCGTAATGCTTTTGTACGGTGGGATTTCCGGAAAATAATATCGATGAAGAGTCTCTATTTGTGCGTAAAACCGGTCTTTCTTCGCGGTCTATCAACCGCGATGGTTCAGGGGATAAGGAGTTCACATTNATATTACTAAGTTAAGAACTTCATTTGCATCAAAAATATACAAATTGGAAGTAGTTGCCGACATGTTTCAAGCACTCAGAAACAGGCTCCCATTTTCAAGACTTGTTAGTCGTGAATGATAAGAAACAAACGGCATGTTTCCATTTTTCTATTTCAATTCACCTTTGTTTCTGGCACATCTTGCACCAATTTTCAAGATGTGCACATTCGCATGTGTCACATCTTGAAAATTGGCACCTGTTATTGAGTTCTAGAAACATGTCTATTGTTATTTTCAATTTGCATGTTTTTCACGTAAATTAAGTTTTTAATTAAGCAATATCAAAATAACTTGCGTTATAGTTGAAAAATGCTCAATAGTTTATTGTTAAGTTCTTTTGAACATATCATGAAGTATACGAAATTTATGAAATTTTTTAGCAATAAAATCCAATAAAATGCTAAATTAAAAGAATGCTTAAGATTTGAATATCCAATAAAATGCTAAAATAATTTGTATTGAAATTAACCAATAAAATGCTAAAAGGGCATATCAACAAGCACTTTGAGATAACATTTTCCTCAATAATATGCTCTTAATTGTGATCCTCTGAATGTGTAACGAAGCAAAATGAATTTTGAAAAATAATTATATTTCTAAAAATTAAAATCTATGAAATATTACCTCCTGAAAAGCAAATTATACAATTCCATATAGTCTAGCACTTTGAAATAAAATTTCTGACAACTGTTTACTTTGCTAAGAAATTTAGCAAACAATCAAAAGGTAAAAAAAAGTAATAAATAAAATAAATTATTGTTGAACAAAAGTTCAGAATTCAGAAAAACATGATTAAATTTTTTAAAAAAAATTAGATTTATTAAGCATTTTTTCTTAACTTCAGCAAATAAGGAGTCTACTAGTTTTTTTTCTTCTTTTTTTTTTAATTTCTATCTTCGATTACTGAAATGCTTTTATTAAAGTGGAAATTGCTGCAAGGAATTAAAATTCTTAAAAAAAGGAATCTCTTGCAGGATTCAGTAAACTTAATGATTCCAATAAAAGTAAATAGGCTTTTTAAAGGAATTTGCTTTCTTTAAAATGAAGTAATTACAATTCAAATTGCTTTGATTCCCCCCCCCCAAAGCAATCTTTTTGTAGTTGAACGCTAATAGAGTCTTTTTGAAAACAGAAAACTTTTGCTGGTGTTTTTCTTTCGGGCACGTTCTATTCTACGTTATAATATACATATATATATATGTCTTTCAATACCCATTAATTATGAGAAGATAGGACTCTATAGAGCTATTTCTAATAAATAGATAAATTATGGTTCTGGATGACTTTTGTTTATTCAAATGACTTTTGTTCATTCGGAGTACTTTGATTTTCCCTTTAGTTCACATAGATTTTCCATAACAGAGAATTTAGTATCGAGCACAGAGTATTGTAGTCATAAAGATATGAAAAAGTCACGAAAATGTGGACTATCGTGGCCCTTTTTTTTTGGGGGGGGGGGGGNGATTCTGAAAGAGAATCGGTTGCTATAAATTATTTAACATAATCGAACGTCAACCAAAGCGGAAATTTTAAACATCTCGATTTTTTCTGATGTCGCCCTGTAGACTTCAAGGAATTTTCTGGACTTTCTCAATGATTATCTTTGCAAACATTATTAACTTCAGAAAATAATCTTTTAATTGGAATGTTGACTTGTTACGGCTCTTTCTGAAAGAACGATTTCTATTTTTTAAAATTAATGGGCCTATTCTATTTTAAGCTTTGAACACAAATACGCGTATGAGAAGTTCTATTTAACATCCTAGTTCTCCGAGAAAAAATATTTTCAACTATCTAAGAGGTTTATTTTTTTTATTAAGTTTAAACCTGATGAAAATAGATTGATGGTTAATTACTTTCACCCCATTTTCTCCATTATTTACTTTCATTAATCAATCCCTCTGCAATATAATGAAACCAATTACAAAATACATAAACATTTTCAAAACACAAATATTTGAGAAAACAAAATTAATTAACGAATAAGTGCAAAGGAAAATGTTTGCAAACAAAAAATACCTATTATAATGAAGTATTTAACAATCTATCTTTGAAGGAACTTTTTTTTATATAAGTACATGAGCTAAAAGGTATTAATACTGTATGTTGAAAAAAAAGTGAGTTCCAAAGCTCTTCTGTAAATTTTGTTGAAAATTGTTTATAATTAAACAAATAATATCTCTAAATATACGTGTCACAAATGCAATTTTTTATAAAAAAAATTTATAAAAATTCATCATAAATGAAGCTGCTCTATAAAAATTGCTTTAAAAAAATGCATTTCTTATTCTTGTATTTTCAAGGACTTTTTCCTGAATACGAAGCTCCAAGAGGATGAAAACATATTTCATTTAATAAAAAAAAGTATTTTGTTTATGGTTATGGTTAGCACACATGCGGTGTATTTGGCCATTCCAGGCTATGTTTGCGAACCATCGACGCATACGAAATCGAATTGAGATTTTTCCCTTTTTCTATTTACTTTATATTCCTCACTAGATAGTTTTACGTTAAGCCGTAATTCTTATATACTAAATTAAATAAATGTTGTTTATTATAAATAAAATGCGCCTAAACATAACAGTATGTTATTCTAAAATCCCCCACTCTAACGAAGAACACATTAGTGATGATTTGGCAAATAATACTGAATAAAAGTGAAGAATCATAATTTGAAAAATTTCCCTTTCCTAATGTAACTGATTTGGATTAGTGTTGAGTACTCGAAGATGGTAATATAATTTTCGTTCTTGAAGACTGCTCCAAATAAGACACTTTATTTCTTTTCACAAATGGAAGACCTTGAGACGCAACTAATTGAACAAAATAAATTGTTAATGTCGGCACTGCAGACGAAAGAAGAAACCAGACTCAAAAATGAATATTACTGGTGTGAAAAACAAAATATTTGTCACCTTCCAATAATCTAGTTGAAGTTGATTTTGAGTCTCTAAAAAACTAACTTGGAGTTCATTTTTGCCAACAATTCATCACTACTCATGTTGTAGTTACCAAAAGAACCTCTTATTCTTAACTATTAAATTAATAACAAAAATGTAACACAGAAAAAATATTTAGGAACAAGGAACAAGTAAAATTTTAATGTTTAACTTAACAAAAAAATCTCACCTTGTGAGAAAAAACGCAAGAAAGTTCAACTAAAAAGAAGAAAAAGAATACTCTACTAATACTTTTTAAAAACAAAGAGAAAACGTGAACCACCAATACAATAAGTCCTTTTTTAATTTCATGCTTTTTGACAACCTGGTTAAATTTGACTCGTCAATCATCAACAACAATTTAAATTCTGTTCCTTGAAAATAATCGTCTGCTACTATGTCTTTGAAAATAATCGTCTGCTACTATGCCTTTGAAAATAGTCGTCTGCTACTACGCCAATATTCAACAACTCATCTCTCTATATATCTCTACTCAGCTTGAATATAATAATATTTCATATAACTTAAATTTGTATTTGCTTCCTCTTCGTATAAAGCAAATACAGGTTAGTTCCGCCAAAAAGTTCTCTACGAAGCCTATTTCTTCCAAATGCTTGAAATGCAAGAGGTTCCTTGTCTTCTGGGTTAAGTTTAAAATTACAAGGCTATAGAATTTAATTTTGAAAGTCATAAACTCAGAATTAAGACGGCAGTTCAAAGCCAATTATAAAATAAAACAAAATAAAATCCTTAGTTAAAAATTAAGTTTTTTCATTGCATAATCCTTCTCGTAATCTTTCTGGTTTAGAAATGTTTGACTTTTTTCTGTTCAGATGTTGCTGTACAAATATTATATACAACTAATTTCAACTTATGAGTTTATCAAATTTAATTTTCTTGAAAAACTATTGATTTGTAAGGAGCACGCAATCTTTAAAAGACGCGAAAACGAATATTAGGAAATTTTTTAAGCATTTAAAATAAACAGTCAAAGCAAGGAATCAAGTTTGTTTTCCATTACATGAATCTGAAGTTTAAAAAATGATTCCAATTTTTCCGGTTCAAATTTTATTGTAAAAACTTATTTTAAATCATAAAATTTACTTCCACTTGTCATTATATGAAGTTCAGTTTTAAAAAATAGAGAAACTAACATTTTTAAAAGAATGCTTAAGCTTTGAAAATAAGCAATCAAATGCTAAAAATGCTTAAAATCAAGTTTTTCCATTACATAAATCCTTCTAGTTAAAAGAATTTTGAACTTTTCAGTTTCGTTCAAAGGTAAAAACAAAATGAGATTCGGATGCCAAAGAGAATAGTAATGGCATGGTCTGATAGACAAGTCATTGCGAGAAAAGCAGTCTCGTATTAGGCGAAGAAGAAAAAAAGAACCTAAAATGACAAAAGAAATGAGAAAACTGTTTCCATGGTACAAGAAAGTTTGACGGAATTTAGAAGAGACAAAATAAATAAAATTCTCTGTTTCTCAAAAATGAAAAGACGTTTTGGCGAAAAAGATTTTACGGAGCATGAAGTAAGAATTTTCTTACGTCTAAAAGACATTCTTCACTCTTGGAAAAAAGATTTTTATTGAAACTGGCTGGCAAAGAATAGCTGTTAAAGAATTGCTAAGCCATTTGCATAAACTGCTATTGATAAATATAACGAATTAACTAAAAATGCCAAAAGGCTTTTAACTGACAAAATTCCTTAAATCATTAGTATTGTTTCGGGAACAGTACTAAAAGTGAAGCATGTCACATTAGCATTTCCCTTAATTCAATACCTTAAAGAATCACTATCATTTAATGTGATAAATTCTTTCAAAATTTTTGCTAATTAACAAGTTTTTAAGCGACAAAAGAGCTATTGAATGTTCTTCATTTAAAAAAAAAGTGAAAGAGATACAATTATTATTGAGTTCTGAATTGCATTAGTAGATGTTCAATTAATATCTTGTTAAACTGAAATAGCAGTTTTCAGACATTCTAATTTTTCATTATCTAAATAAGTCATTAACTAAGAAACCATACCAAATATCACTGATATTTTATATGGATTTATATACATTAACAAAAGCTTCATGTCATATGAAATTTCGTTAAATTTTAAAATAACGTTAACGTTTAAAAATTAATAATTATTTAATTTTTAAATTATTTTAATTATAATTTGTCAGAGAATTATTATTTTTATTTTCTTACATTTGAATGTTCTTGATTAAACTGAAAAAGAGATGTGATATTTATTTAAACTCTTTAATTTCGATATTAAGGAATCTTAATAAATTAAACTTTTTTCTGTATTCAAAAACGAAAATTAACTGGCAAAGTTCCTAAGTAATTTAAGAAGATAAAGTAAATGAAAAAAATGTATCAGTGGTAATAGTTTATGTATGTGTGAGTGCTGATGTGAGAGTGTGATTTTATCTCTTTCTTACAATACTGCATAATTTATTTTTGTACAAACAAGTTAAGTTTTTTATCAACTTCTGTGTTGTAATATAGAATGTAATTTGGAATAAAACCTCTTTATTCATACTCAAATTAATAAAGTTTAATTCGGAGAAGAGTCAGGGAAGGCTAGAATCGAAGATTTTAATTGCCGACTCCTGTGTTTTAATTTCAATAAAGTTCTGAATGAAACTTAAACAGAAATATTATTTAATGAAATTTCCATAACTATTAAAATAGTATAGATATTTAATAAAATATTGTTACCGAAACTGAATTAATTAACTAATACATTTAAAACAATAGAGTTGAAGTAGCTTAACGCTCAGTATTTACCCTCTTATACTATCTCAATAAAAATCTGTATAAAACTGGAACAAATACTTTCGTTAATAAAAGATGTGGGTATTTATTGCTGCAATAACGGATCCAAATATTCCCAGACACGTACTGAAAATAGAAGTTTCAGATAGCATACAAATCCTGAAATCATCTAGAGGGTAATTCTTGCAAGATATTATCCAAAAATTGTTTGATTTCACCGGACGCATTCTGGACATTTGTGGAGTATTTACTTACCCCTTAGGGAGAACTCTAGAGAAAGACTTTCCTGGTTTTATCGAGACTAGACAAATTATTTGCTGTGTAATAAAGTCGGGCAATAATTATGTGCTACGCTCCAGACATTGAAATTGACTTACTTTATTCGCAGTTGTAGCTTTTTGTGGCCTCTAAAAAAAATTTTTAACTTAGTTCAACTTCGATTCGATTATTCAGTTTGATTTTACAGTGAATGTAAAGACTGATTTATTGAGTTGGAAATGAAATAATATTTCTACTTCGTTATATTAATAATTTTATTTAATAAGAAAAGTATTGAATGAATGTCAGATTTAAGTAATTTTAGTTATTACTTGATGGGAGGTATGTTGAGCGCATTTTTAATGAGTCTATTATTGACGCCTATGATACTTAATTTTTTGCTCAAAACAATTAAAGGATATTTTAAGACTTGTATTAAACAAGAGTATGAGCAATTTTTTTGCTTGAAAGGGAGGAAGATAGTCACAAATGCAAATTTTTCTTATTTTGAAACTTCGCAATATGCAATTTATAAGATTGACGCTTTAGCGGCTGCGAATTTCATTAGGTTTTCAACTTAATGTAAGACAAGGCGGAAAGGAATGATCGACATTCAGTAAGCGTGTTGTTTCGACAAGTGAGATGTCTCAACGAAGTCATTCAACTGAATCAGAAGCTTGGAGAGTTTCTGGCCGGTTATAAGGGGTCAAACACAAGTCGAAGTAGCAGAAGCCATTGGAGTTTTGCAAAGTGTGATTTCCAGGAACTAGAACCATTTTTTGGAGACTGGAAATGCAGGCCGAAGATCAGGGGAAGGGCGTAGACGTGGAACAATGCCCAATGATGACTGTTATTTAACGCTAACGGCTCGGAGACACCGAAATATGAATGGCACTCTTCTTCAAAAGCTTCTTCGCTCGGCTAATGGCACCACAATTTCGACACAAACTGTCCGAAACCTCCTTCACGCTGCAGGTCTGTATGCTCGCCGATCAATTGTAGATGTCACGTCAACAGCAAGGGACAGTCGCGCTCGCAGGGAGTGGGCAGCAAAGCATGTGAACCGAAAGAGAAATGAATGACACACTATTCTTTTCTTAGACATACCCCGTTTTTCTGTTCATCTTGATAATAGTCGTATTTTCATCTGGAGGGAACGTGGCACTCGAAATACAATCTTACGTTTGTGCCCGTAAGTGGAAGATTTGGTGGTGGAGGAGTGATGGTCAATGCTGGCATCTGCATTGATGGGCACGCCGATCTCCATATCATTCGAAATGGAGCTCCGACCGGTCGCCGATATAGCGATGAGACCTATTGTAGTCCCTTAGGCTGCAGCAATTGGATATGACTTCATGTTAATGAACAACAATTACAGGCCCCAACGTGCTAAATTGGTGAATGATATCCTTTTGGAGGAAAGAATCATATTAATTGATTAGCCAGCGTGTTTTCCAGACCTGAGCCCTATCGAGCATGTTTGTGACATTCTAGGCAGATGAATTGATGGACGCCTACCCCCCTCCAAAAAAATACTCTCCAATAACTGGGAAGTACTTCTGGAGGAGTGGAACAGAATATCCCAGCACCTCATTAAGAAACTGATTAAATCGACGGCTCAAAGGTGTTCAACGTTACTGACCCGCAGAGCAAACCATATCCCTCACTAAAAACGATTTTCTTTTAAGGAAAGAGCTTTTTTATTTGTTTTTCTCATATGCACAAATTGTGTTCTTTTTTCTTTTTGTACCCTAATTCTCAATAAAGCGTACTTTTTCTGCCAAACAAATTTTATTTTTATCTCATATAATCTACTATGTCTGTTGATAATGTACCATTCATTCAAACAATTCTCCATGTGCAAGATCAACCCACAACCTCAATATCCCTTAATTCTTTTGAGCAGTTTAGCCACTAACTGAAATACTATGTAAACTATGCACTAAAAGCATAATTAACGGAAAAATCGAACTAATTCAAATTCAGACAAGCGTAAAAAAAATTGTCCATCTATTGCAGTTTTAATAGGTTCTAATCAAACACATATAGGGACGATGAATTATAATATGTATTTGTTTATTTGGTACCTGTTAAAAGTGCATCAAGTCTGTACAGTTTTAATGTAGAGTATTACTGTCCGTCGAAAGAAATAATTAACGGAGAAAATAGATTGATCGTAGTAATTTCATAAGTTGCCCTCCAGCAGCTGCTAATGAATACATGCAGATGAATAAATCTTTATTTTGATAGAATGAACTACTTAAAACGTGTTTTGCTAAATCTAATACAGTAAAGCCATCGGTAAGAACAAAATATGAAATTAAATTTAAAAAAAACATTTGGAATAATTTTATCATTTTTAATTGTGTTATATTTGGGTTTGTTTTATTTGTCTTTCAGTTTAGTGTAGGATTTGTAACTGTTGTTGAGTACTTATTTTTTTTTTCATCCGTATGAAGAACGGGTAATCAGATAGTTAACAACTTAGATCTGGAATAAAAACTGATCAAGCAAGCTGATATATTTTGTCATCTTTATACGTCCCTAACACACGTCTCCTCTGTCACGTGCTCCTCGTCTTTTGGCGATGTCGGCGGAGTAAGAAAATCGTTGTGTGTTATACTTCAGACGAGTTCCCTTTTTCTGGTAGATACGTGTTCTGTGTTTATAAAAGCAATGGGTGAAGTAATGTATTGGATGAAAAATTTAAATTTAGGAGAGTTGTGATTAGCGGCTAGGGGAAATATTGGATCATTTCTTGATCCAATATTTGACAAAACTCCTGAACTGATTTCTTGACAAAACTTTCAAAATATGTTTCAGAATTTCAATTTTCGGATATAAACAAAATTGTCTACATTTTTGAAAAATTAAGAAACATTTAATTTCGTCATAGTTTTGAAAATGGTAAAAAGTATCTTTTGATAAATTTTAGTCAGTAGCTGTTCAAGTTGATTCAGTAGCTGTTTTGTAACAGCACTGCATATAATATTTTTTATTATTTATTTATCCATATCAAAATTACCGTCATTCGGGGGCTACTTTGTGCAGGATTTCGCAGTTTTTGAACTTTGACATGTAAAAAAACTATGTTAATTCAAACTTCAGTAAAATTTATCGATATTATATTCATAACTTGTCGCAGACGAGTGAATTTGATCAATATTGGCATTATTTGTATGTGATATTTACGAATAATAAGTCAAAACATACCTTGCACAAAGTAGCCCCCAAATGGGGCTACTTTGTGCAGCCATAGGAATTCAGTTTAATAATCATGTTCTTAGTAAAATATTGATATAAAATTGTTAAAAAAGTTAATTGATGACATTTTTAAAGAGAAAAACATCAAGATATATAAAGATATTAGTTTGAAAATAATTTTCAGCGTTAAAAAAACATTTTTTTTTTGAAGAATTTTTTCTTAAAAAGAATGTTTATTTCAAAACATTTGAGTTTAAACAAAAAGAAACCATATACTTTTTCTAACATTGAAATGGATGAAATTTTAAAAATAATAATTATTACATATTCATTAACATTTATAATATTGTTAAATTTAAACATAACATCCTTGAATGAACATGACAGAACTTGCTCTTCAGTTTCTGTCAAAATCACTTGATGTCTTATAAAATATATTTTTATGCGTTAAATCGTTTGATTAATTCATTAGAAAAATCCTTGTAGAAGAAAAATAATAGTTTACCAGGAAGTTTCACGTGTTTCTGGTGAATTATATTAGAGATAGTATTTCTGTGGATTTTGTACTTCCGAGAAGCTTCTGCAATCGACATACCACCAGCAACTGCTTGCAAACATTGTTGCAGCTTTTCTAAAGTGTAATCACGGTAGTTTCTCGTTCCAGGTATTTTTTTTATAACGTCTGACTATTTTTCTGTCGAAAAAAAGACGAATGAAACTTTGCACAAAGTAGCCCCAAAGTGAATTTTTCTTCATTTTCCGTTTATTTGTTATTAATTTTAAAAATTTTTTAACGCTTACACGATATAATTGTTTATTAATGTATAAATAAAAAATTTTGCACTTACGACAATTGTTTTATCAACGTCTATGCATTTTACAGCTAAAGTTTCCACGCACACTTTTCGACATCCGACGTCCTCGGAAAATTTTTAACATTGGATGAACGAAACACACTCTGAGATTGTTTTAAAATTCGAAAAAATGTTTGTAGTAATAGAAGAGACTTCCATCTTCAAATTTTACACATTTTTAATGTGAAATAAGCATAATACTGAATAGCAGCACTTGAAAAATGCCAAATTCGAATTTGCACTAAGTAGCCCCCGCTACACAAAGTAAATAACAATAAATGCATTTAAATTTTTATCTAACATATATTTTGTAAGCATAGAATCATGAAAAATCTTATATAATCTTTCCAGCTATTTTAAATTTTTCTTAAGGAGTTGGAAAATAAAATAGAAATTGGTAATTAGGAAACTTCAAAAAATATCCCTCTTCAATATTTAAAAAAATTTAATTTACTATTTCTCTATTTCATTTTAACATAGCTGATGCAATGATAAAGTTAACCAGCTTCTATATCACTTCGGGTATTCTCAGTTTTTTCATTAATTTTTGCAATTAAAAAAAGAGCAGACTATTTCAATTTAAAAGATCTAAACGAATACATCAAAGAACTTATTCATTAAGTATTAAAAAAATTGCCCAATTTATTGAAGAGTTTTGTATTAATCTTTCACAACCTCTCTTATCTCTGGGCAAATTTATTTAATTATCTAAATTAATTCAAAGTAAGCTGCAAATATTAAAAATATGTTGAGTTCATTCTTTTAAGAGATTATTATAAGAAGTAATAAATGAAACATTAATAAACGAAGAATTATTCCAGGCCAAAACTTAGTGAAAACTACTTCATTTTAGGACTAAAATTTTTAAAAAAATATGTATTAATAATTAATATTTCTATAAAATAATTACTTTACGGTTAAGTTGAGTTCTTATACGCTTATATTTTTTGGTAGATATTTTTAAGAGCATAAATTTACATTTTAAAATGAAAGAAATGGAATAATCTAGATTCTTATGATGTTTTGAGGAGAGGAAAAGAATGCTAGAGGTTCATTTGTATTTTAAATAAAAATAATTATAATTCCAGATAAATTAACTTACCTATGAACTATATAATGTCTCTTTTAACAAATTTTTTGCACAACCAAATTTTGCGCAAGTAAGCCACTATATTTTTTTTATTTATTTATTTTTTTTGCTATGAAGTATCCGCATCGATTTTCTTCTATTGAAAAAGCAAGAAAAACTGAAAGGTAGAAAATTTCCCTCTCGATTTGCCCTGCAGTCACGTGATTTCATTCTGAAGACAAAGATATACTTTATTCAAAGAAAGTGGTTTCTCGTAGCATTTTGCGTCGGTTGCGTTAGATTCAATTATTTTCCCAATTATTTTAGTAGGATTCAAGTCCAATCTTTGTTAATTTTTTACTCTATCACGCAATTACTCTCTTTTTTACGTGGGCCACAGTGGTCGTCATATCAAGAATCGACTGCATTTTCAAAACCCAGTATAACGTTAACGTACTCAGAACAAGATTTTTTTAGATCTTAAACAAAAATACGTCTATCTTAATAGATGTACTGTGGGCAAAAAAAAGATATCACCCTGAATAACTTTCGTTCTAATGACTGGATTTTCACGTACTGAGTGTCAATCTTAATGGTTCCTGAGGGTTATCTTAAATATGCTGATGCTGACCATGTACTGCTAATTTTTAAGTTACGAAATCGGGCACAAAAACGTTCGTTTTTAAAAAAAATCATACATTTTCATAATATATTCGGATCCTTAACCTAATATAGGAGGTAGTCGCAATTTGGGAAATGTGCTCCCCATAGTTTGATCAGGAAAGTGATCCAAAGTTCGGACCCCTTAATGTTAATTTCACTTTTTCTATTTTAAGTCATATTTTTTAAAACTAATCAAGCAATTACAAAAAATTGCACCCACTCATAAAACCTCTTTACCCAAAGATGATTTCATGCAAAAAATAACTTTGAATAATTATTTATAATTTTTTTATTATTGTGGATGAAATATTATTGTGGATGAAATATTTTTGAATTATAAGCTATAAATCTTTGTATGCCATATTAATTTTTCTATTTAAATATCTAAAGTTTCAACAGTTTTTACCTAGTAGAAGCCAAGAAAAATTAAGTTTCATTATTTTTAAAAACAATTTGGCGACAATGAAGAAATATTTAAATGGGGCGATTAATATTTAATTGTGGATAGCTAGTCGGAAACTTGATTTACGCGAGCGTAGAGTAAGCTTTATTAATTTTTTTTCTCTAAAAAACTATTGCTAATTCTCTTTTTTTAAATTATGATGCCATATTTTGTCAAACAGCAAATATTGAAAGTAGAAAATTGTAAAAATATTCCAAAATAGAGCTATTTTTAAAATCATCATCTCAAAAAATCGTTCTTTTTCTAACTTTAGAATGTCCTTAATGCCAAAATAAGATATATTAAGAGATTTTTGGACAATAAATTATTTTATAGATATAATAAATATGTTTAGCAAATTGTTTCAATGTACTTTCTTTCAGAAATTATAGATATAAATTGTTCTATTATCTCGCATTAAAAAGACAACAATATTAATGGTTCTTTTATGCTCATTTGATACGTGACAATGACCCCAGAATTGAAATCTGTTTGGACGTAACATTTAATTGCTTGAGGCAGTTCGAAACAATTAAACTTATTAAAATTATTAGAAATTAAACGTATTCTTTTATTTGAGAGTGGCAGAAAAAATGAAGAAAGGTATTGAAAAGCCCTGTTTATTATCATACTTACTATTTATATATTTTATCACATAGCTTGAGTTATTTAAGCAAAAAAATAAAATAAAATATAGGGTAAAATATAAATTCTATTGAAATATGTCTTTAAGCATGCATTAAAACATATCTAGAATAGATTTTGGATCGATAAACAAAAAAATCCGGGTAGAGGGGTAATTTCATTTTTTCATTCGACTTTTGAAATTTAACTAGTAGACGGAATCATCTAACATCATATGAAATGTTTTTCAGAGCTGCAGTCAAAAAATAAGTAAATCAATAAAAAATAAAATAAAATATATAAATAAATAAAAATGCACTGCTTTGAATATTTTAGAAAGTTTGATGAATTCTATATTATTATGTTGTTGTAGATAAATCCCTTTTCAAGAATACGATAAATCTCTCGCTACACATTCTTTGCATCTTGGGGATAAATTTAATTTCGATAGTGCAAAAATTCTAACTACCCCTGTGTTCGATACCAATTGATTTGATTTCTATGCTGGTTCGCTTTTTAACAAATGATTAAAATAGATATGGACTGTATTTAAGATTTTATTATGACTGGTGCTACGAGCACGCTGATGCTATAAGATCAACAACTAATTTTCAACTGATTGGGGTTACAAGAAACGGTGGCGAGGATGCTAAGACAATGATGCCAAGTTGGCGCTATCTTTCTAAGATACTGAACACCCTGCTACATCAGCTCATCTTGATATCCGGAAATCTTATTTTGTTCATATGAATGCCGATTCTCTTGTTAGTTTAACACAATCTCTCCATAGTACGTCCGAAAAGAGGAAATGCATTTTGCCCTGATTTGCCTTTCCCGACTATTGCAGTTTTTCTAGTTTAGTTTTTGTTTTTATTTATTTTATTATTTTCTATTTCACTTTTATTTTCCACTTTTTTTTAATGTTTCCTCGTTTCAACTTGACATTCCTGTTTTCGTTTTTTTTTTCCTTCATGTCATGCGAGTTTGAAGAATAGGCGTTTCTTTCTTCACATTTTTTAAAGCCACTGAAGCTTTTTACTATTAAGTATAATAGATATTATACTTACGAATTCTGTTTAGAAGTACGAATTCTGTTTAAAAGGAGACTACCATATCAGATACATGTATGTAATGATGGTAAGAATCTCAAAATGCTTTTGTAATAAAAGGAATAAAGTAAAGAAATTTATAGTAGCAATATTTGGTGATCGTAACTGTTTGAACATGTCTTAAATGTTTCGAGGGGTGACCTCAAATATGCTTACAGACAATATTTTAAATTATAAAATCAGGCATGAAAACGTACTTTCTCCGAATAAGCATATATTTTTTTCAACGGATTCGGATTTCTGACCCCAAAGTATAGGGGGTAGTCACAATCTAGGAAATATTACCCTAATAGTTTGGCCAGAAGAGCGCTCCGAATTTTGAACCCCTAATGTTAATTTTACTTTTTGCGTATTTCGCTATATCTAGAGAACTTTTCAAACGAATAGAAAAAGTTTTGCCCAGAATTAAAAAAGTCGTTTATCCAAAGATAATTCCATACGAAAAATAACTTTTAATAATTATTCATTATTTTTTATTATTTTATTTAATAACGGTCGAAAAATGTTTTTAACTGTAAGGTAAGGAATTTTTTTAATAACATAATTTAACATGTCAAAATACAAATTTTTATCGAAGTCGGTCTAATAGTTCCTGAGAAATCGAATTTTAAATACCTGACTTTTTTGAAATTCCATTTCTCAACAACTATTCAAACGATTTTACTCAAATTTGTATTTTGCCATGCTAAATAATATTCGTTAAATGATTCAAAAAGTTTCCACACCTTACAATTGAAAAATTTTTTCAGCCATTATCAAATAACACAATCAAAAATAATCGAACCTCCTTCCCCCGAATACATCCTTGATTGTCTGGAATTTTTCTTGGACGACATTCTCTTGCGACCAGTTTTGGTTGTGACTTTGCTTGATTCATGGATTTAATATAGCCGAGACTATAATGGGAAAGATTAGAAACAACATAAAAAATAATGAATATTTACTAAAATTTATATTTTGCTTGTAATTTTCTTTGGATAAACGAATTTTATAATTATGTACAATAAATTTTCAATTCACTTGAAAAGTTTTGGAGATATAGCAAAAAGTAAAGTTAACATTAAGGGGTTCTAAACTTTGGTACTCTCTCCTGACAAAACTATTTTCAGAAAAAATTGGCTAGACTAATGAATTTATTCATTAATAATTGTTCAAAAATGTTCATAAATTTGCATATGCACTATGAATAATGACTAAATTTGCATAAGAATAATCATGTGGAATATATTTATGCTGACTAAATTTAGTCATGAATAAAATTTCCGAGAATTTTGTCCATCTCCGATTCAGGATGCGTACAAATTTTCATTCATTTGTTTTAAATCAAAATTGAGTTGGGTAATTTTGTTGCAAGGTAATATCATTATAGTTCTACACATTGAATAGTTACAAGTCTCAAGCTTCTTAATATTAACAACATTTCATTTAATTCTTCGCTTTACACAGTGATAAGAAAGTAATATAAACTTGATATAACTCTTAATGTTAGAGTGCATTTGTTATTTTCTGCGCAATGGACAGTTGCACAGTTTAAAACTTCAACAGATAAGTTTACCATGTATACTGCTTGAGATATTTTATTGCTTGTAGGAATGCATATTTTAAATTAAGTCAATAAGTAGAGCGTAAGTCTGGATGCTTTATTCTTTTCTTTTTGATTTATTCTGATGGAAACCATAAACAATCCTTAACGAGATGTAATAAATTTATTCATTTGTAACGAAGTAGTTTGAAATATGATCAAAATAATTTACGTTAGAGATATTTTGCAAATCATATTTATTTTAAAGAATGTTTATATTTTAGTTTAGTTTAAATTTATTCATAGGATGTCTAGACTTCTTAAAGATTTATTGAATAATTGGGTTTTGTTTGTTAGTGTAACTCATATAATGTAATTGAAGTTAGAGTTACTAATCAGTTATTTTTATAAAAAGAAAGAGATTTTCATTTAATTGGGTATAATATGAAAAAAACACAACTACTTCGATTTAGTAGGAACAACATATGACGCAATGCTAAACGAATGGAATTTAGTTGATGTTTATTTAGTTATTGTTATTAGTAGTTGTTGTTATTTGTTTTAGTTGTTGTGTTTTATTTAGTTGTATTTAGTTTCAATAACTTTTCTTTATAATGCAATAAAATCTGGCGAGCAGCTATTTAAACGATCGAACACTTCGTTTGTTTATTCGTGGTTTGAAGTTAGGCTCGCAGAAAATGCCGTTCATGGGTTAAATTTAGTAGGAACAACACAACCTGTGACGTAGGCTATATTATACCCAATTATGTTTTTATGATATTGACTTTAAGGTATAAATACAAGTTGAAATTCAACTACAAAAATAAAAGGAAGAATTAGAATATTTGAAAAGAATACGCAAACTCATGAAATATAATAAATTAGGTAACTAATTAAAGTCAACGAGCTTAGCATTTGTCTATTTTTTGCTTCGAATAAACAAAGCGGCGAATAATTTGCTTCACTGTTTCTCAAATATTAATTCAAGTTTTTTTTTGTAATTTATTTATAATTAAAAGTTTTCTAATTTTTTTCAACTTGTTTTTTTAACGCACGCTAATATAATGAAGACTGAAGTACGATGCGGAGGTGTGACACATATCCTAGAACGGCTGATAAAAAAATAATCTTATTCTGGTCTGTAGACATTTTCTAAAAAGATTGTTCACCTTAAAAATGAAATGTTTGAGATTTGTTAAAAAATAGGTATAGTAGTTACAATTTTGTTTGTCACATACTTCCTACGTCCGCCCCCGCCATTATATCTTCAATAATAGTTTAATTTTTTCAGCTTAATTAAATATCCATGAATAAAAATTTTTTACAAGAAAGTGTTACTAAGCTAAACTCAGAATTCAATAAAATTTTTACAGGTCATAGAAGAACTTAAAGATAAATTACTCTACTGGCCATTAAAATTGCTACACCAGGAAGGAATGCAAATAACAGAATGATATTTTTTGGGCACATACATTTTAGTTGTAAGAACAAGTAATTAAATTTCCAAGATGTTTGGATGTATAGATCTTGAGGAATCAGTACTCAGAGCAGCCTTACCAGGCAGTAATAACAACAGTTATTCTCCTGGGCATCTAGTCGAACAGAGATTGTATAGCATGGATGAGTTCAGCATGCCATGCAACTTCAAAATTATGCCACAATTCATCAACCGTAGTGACTGACGAGGGGTGGCATGCCAGTCGTTCGTCAACCATTGAATAGACGGTTTCGATGGGTGAGAGATCAGGAGAACGTGCTGGCCAGGGCAGCAGGCGAACATGTTCTATGTCAAGGAAGGTCAGGACAGAGCGGGCAACATGCGGTCGTGCATTTTCCTACTGAAACGTAGCGTTATGATGGCCTGGAAGATAAGGCAAAGAAACTGGCCCTTACACATCAGAAATGTAACGACTGCTGTTCAAGTTGCCGGCAATGCGAACAAGAGGGTTGATCGAGACGTGTATCTAATGTCACCCCATACCATTACTTCAGGTGATGGGCCAGTATGACAATGTCGAATGCAAGCAGCCAATGGGTGTCCTCCACTATGTCACCAAACACGGATGCGGCCATCATTAAAGTGTATACAGAACCTGGCTTGGAATGAAAAGACGACGTCTTGCCATTCCTGCGTCCTGCTTCGTCGTTGATCACACCATTGGAGGCGCTCCTGCCTGTGATGCAGCGTCAAGGGTAGCCGAAGCCATGATAGCCATGTTGACAGTCCATGCTGTTGCAAGCGTCGTCCAACTGTTCGTGCAGACACTTGTTGTCTTTCAAATGACCCCATTTGTTGGCTCAGGGTTCGTGGCGTAGCTGTACGATCGCTTACGGCCATGTGGATAACATGTTTGTCTTCTCGGCTGTCAGTGAGGAGGGGCGCTGAGATCCTGCACGGCGCTCCATATGACCGTCACGAAACCATCGATTCCATATTCTGCTAACAGTCCTGGGATATTGACCAACGCGAGCAGCAGTACATCGGTTTGATAAACCGTAATCCCGGTAGACCACAATTCGACTTCGATCAAACTCAGACACGTACTGACAGGCATTTCACCTTCTTACACGAAGTATAACAAAAACTTTTTTTATCCAAGAACAGCGCTCAAATTCAATTTCTGTATGAGAAACTTACTGTCAAATCTCTCCTCTTATACGCATAGTAGGTTTCGACATCGGTGCCTGCTTTGCATAAATGCGCAGATGAGCTAATCATTTGCATACCACAACATGTTTTCCCGTCCTGCAAATGTCACGTTCGTGGTGTGTCGCCTTCTGTAATTTTAATTGTCAGTAGTGTACATACTAAAACTAAGCTGCTAAATTGCATTAAGAGAAGAATAAAGTAATATTAAAAATGGGGTTATAGTCACCCAACTCATACAATTATCAAGACTTGGCAATTTTTCATTTTTGATTTTAAGAAAAAATTTTAAAAAAAACAATGCAATGAGTTCCAAACAACTTTATACAAAATTAAAAATTCAAATATTTGAAAAACCAATCATTACAACCATCACATCACTTTGGCAATAGAAAAGGAATTTTATATGAACCCAGTACTGAAAGAAAGGTAATATAATTAATTATAATTCATTTAAGTCGATTTAAATGATTACATTTTCATAAATTAAAAGTAACGCAAACATGAAGCACATTAAAGACATGCATGAAACAAAAGCATATTTTGCATATTTTTATCGAGCAAACACTCTGGATGCGCAGTTTTCTGTACAGCAATCCACTAAATCGACTACATTAAAGATAAAATCACTCGGATTTTCAAAATTCTCAGAATGTTTCTCTGTATATAAACAGGCGTGCCACGAGCATTTTCGCCCTCGTATGTAGCGTAGTAAGGTTGTAAATGGATTGTATTGTGCAATGGATTGTATTTATTGTATTATCTCTGTGGAAAAAAAACTTGTAGTTGTTTGTTTATAACTTGTTTATAACTATAGTTGCTTGTATCCAAAAATGTTTGAACGAAATGTTTCCACGTAAGGAAACCATGCCTATCAAGAGGCTAAAGTAGGTAAGACGTTTTAGGTGGCATAATAAATGAATGAGCATTTTTACAAACAGGTGTAACACTCTCAATCAAATCTTCATTTTAGAGTGTGCCGAAGAAAATAAAATATAGTTTCAGGTGATACGTTTTTAAAATATACCTGCGATAAATATTCGCACAGATCTTTTGATCCCATTTTCCCCGATTTCAGAGCAATGCCATAAATATTGTCAGCTTGAAACATATTTTGTCTAACCAGAGTTTCGAATTCTCCTTTAGGTAAAAATAAAGGTGACAGTAGCTAGCCATCTTTCTGGATTGTTGGCATAATAGTATGCGATGTGATATTGACCAAATATTGTAGAGCCTAATTTTAATGGGTTAAAAATAGTTTTTAAAAATCGTAATTTTTGATTTTTTTTTAGAAAAATTGAATGATATGTTGTTTTGGCCTCAGAATTAGCATAAACATGTGGAAATACTCATGGCATACCTGTTCATACGCAGATCTAGGTATTTTGAAATTCCAAATGATTTTATCCTTAATGTAGCCGATTTAACGGATTGCTGTATAGAAAACTACGCATCCAGAGTGTTTTC
Source organism: Parasteatoda tepidariorum (assembly GCF_043381705.1). NCBI lineage: Eukaryota > Metazoa > Arthropoda > Arachnida > Araneae > Theridiidae > Parasteatoda > Parasteatoda tepidariorum. Next base: position 84,934,804 of record NC_092210.1, on the reverse strand, counting down.
TCGATAAAAATAAGCATTTTTTATGCAATTCTTTAAGGAACATCATGTTTCCTTACTTTTAATTTATAAAAATGTAATCATTTAAATCGACCTAAATGAATTATACTCAATTATATAATCTTTTATTTAGTTATGGGTTCATAAAAAATGCATTTTCTATTTCCAAAGATGGATGTGGAGATTGATTTTTCAAATATTTTATATGTAAATTCAGTATAAAGTTGCTGAAACTCATTGCATTTTTTTTTCAAAAATGAAAAATCGCCAAGTCTGGATAATTGTATGAGTTTGATGAACATTACCCGATTTTCAATATTACTATACTCCTCTCATAATTCAATTTAGCAGCTTCGTTTTAGCATATAATTTATCTATAAGTTCTTTTAAAACCTGTAAAAATTTCATTGAATTCCATGAGTTTGGCTTCGTAACATTTCTTTATAAGTCATGTTTAATCAAGGATATTTTATGAATTCGAAAAAAATTATCTATTACTGAGGATATAATGGTGAGAGGGGCCGTGGGATGCATGTGACTAACAAAATTGTAAATACTCTAACTAATTTTTAGTTATATCACAAAAATCGTCATTTTTAAGATGGATAATCTTTTTGGAAAATGTCTACAGATCATAATAATAATTTCATCAACCTTCCAAGGCATCTCTGCATTTTATCTCAGTCTTCATTATGAAAGCATAGGCTGGATAACATGTTCAAAAAATAGAAATCTTTTAATTATAAATGCATTATGAAAATAGTCAAACTTGAACTAATATTCAAAAGAAATTGGTGATAATTATTCATCAATTACTTTATATGAAATTAAAGAAAAATAGGCAACAACTAAGCTTGTTGACATTAATTAATTACCTAAGTTAGATTTGAAGTGTTAGTGTAATTTTTTTAATATACTAATTCTTCTATATTTTATTATTGTCGTTGATTTTCAATTTCTACTAATACCATCAAGTTAATTTCCAAATAACAAAATTAAATAAAAACTTTATTTTTTTTATAAAAGTTCCTAACTACTAACTCTATCTTAAATTAATAGCAAAAACATTGATATCAAACAAAAAACTAGTCTAGACCTCTTATGAACTTTTTAAATGTGTATTTAAACTAAACTAAGATATAAACATCCCTTAAAATAAATATTATTTGCAAAATAAGTCTAACGAAAAATATTTTATTCATATTTCAAACTACTTCGTTGCAAATGAATAAATTTAAAACATCTCGTTAAGGATTGTTTATCGTATTCATATGAAGGAATCAAAGAGAAAAGAATAAAGCATCCAGACTTTTGCTCTACTTATCGACTTAATTTAAAATCTAAATTCCTGTGAGCATTAAAATATCTCAAGCAGCATACGTGGTACACTTATATGTTGAAGCTTTAAATTGTACAACTGTCCATTGCGCAGAAAATAACAAATGCACTCTAACGTTAAGAATTATACCGAGTTCATATTACTTTCTTTTCACAGTGAAGAGCGGAGAGTTAAATGAAATGTTGTTATTATTTAGAGAACTTGAGACTTGTAGCTATTCAATGTTTAGGACTATAATGATATTATCTTGCAACAAAATTATCCGATTCCATTTTATTTTAAAACAAAGGAATGAACATTTCGTACGCATCGTAAATCAGAAATGGGCATCACTTACGGAAATTTTATTCATGACTAAATTTAGTCCGATAAAAATTATTTTAAATGATTATTCAAATGCAAATTTTGTAATTATTCATCATATCTTATGCAAATTTATGCACATTTTTGAACAATTATTATTAAATAAGTTCATTAGTGTTTCCAAATGTTTCTGAAAATTTTTTGAATAACCTGAGAAAAATGTAATTTTCATTAAAACTTGTTTCCCGATTACAGTAATCGATTACAATAGTAATTAATAACAGATAATGACTACCTAGTAATCGACTGCTTGAAATCATTATTGCAAGTAATCACGGTAACAAATAATTATCGTTTCTCATTACAAGTGGATGTGTTTACTTATAATCACAACAAAAAGTTATTACAAATAATTAAGATTACAAGAATTGTGACTAATTGTAATCATGAAATACGAATATAAGTAATCATAAAGTAATCATAATCTAACCGGACAAATAATTTTAAATACAAATATTTTTAATATATAAAATTACAGCACGATTATTACAATAACGATTTCAAATGGGCTTGATTACATTGTAATCAGGATAGTAGGTAATTAATTACTTTTTGTAACAATGCATAAATTATGTATATAAAAGTATTCTATTGTTTGGTTTACTAAATGAAGACTTTTAAACTTTGAGTTACTTGCAAACATGCATACATAAATGCAATGCACGTATGTAAATACAACCAAATTTTATGCAGGTACATATATAGGTAAGCACATTGTATGTGCTTTCGTACACACACAAGGAAGTACTCTACTAATAAATAAATAAGTACAACTCAGGTACGTTGTATGTACATGCGTACATACATACGTAAGTGCGGTGCATGCGCATGCGTACATATAGGTACGTTGTATGTACAAGCATTGATGCATAAATTGTTACATACATGAACTGTTACTTTTATATATGTAAACTCTTAAATACATAAACCGTTATTACAAAGTGTGCATTTATACATACGTCTGTACAATGTAGGAACATACGTAAATGGATAAATAGCATATGTACCTTTTTACGTGCTTTGTAAGAATCCATACGTTTTGAACGCCGACATATCCTTTGCGCATACGAACATTGTGTTCAAACGTATAGTGTATGAGCATGAGCGCATACGTGTGTTTCCTTACTTACATATATTGTAAATACAGGTATGTACGCACATTCATACAAACATGCATCATATATGCTATTTATAATGCATGTTTATACATTAGTTACACAATACACGTACGTATGTACATACAATGTACAGTGTACAAAAAATAAACTAGCCACCGTAAGTAAATTTTAATTTAATGATCGGATCTTCTCTAGAACTCAATATTGGTTAGAGAGGGTGGTCTCAAATATGCTCACTAATTAGCGCACCTCACTAATTTGTACATATTTTATAATATATTAGTATGAAGATTGTTAGTGTAGTGGAACGTATTAAAAATGTGTATTCGTAACTAAAATACGCAATTTTCACACATACTGTTCGAAATTATTTTACTTTTTTTAGTTAGTTCGTAGATAATTTATGTGTAGGCAATATGGTCTCTCTCTGATGAAAATTCAATTATCCATTTATTCAAATAAAAATAGAATCATTATGTTTTTCATCAAATCAAGCACAAATAATCTATGAAAGAATTCATAAAATAAATTTGGTAAGACTTTGGTATTTCTTTTGTTGTGTTAGGGTTGTCAATGCTTCCATTTACCCACAATGTGCTTCGTTTTTTTAATTTCTTATGTTTCACTGTTATTTAATTTTTCATATATTCATTAACTTTCATTCCATTTTTCGGACCTTCGAGACCTGAGTAAAAAAACTGAGCTTTTCTTTCTAATTTTGTTTCCGGTTTTAATTATCAAGTGAGCTAGCAAAAATTATTGAATATTCTTCTAGTTAATATTGCTTTCATTCTTGATGCGGTCCATTCGCAAATATTTAATCTTAAATATTGTATACTGTAAATTATAAAGAAAACTTTAAAGAAAAGACGTAATATTGTGAAAGGAAAAGTAACACGTGTTAACAATATTCCGAAACCGAAATTTGTTTCTGGAGAAATTGAAAGAGTGAAATTACATGTACAAATGGATAAAATTCGAGTTGATCTTAATGATATTCAAACGGAAATTATAGTTGCTTGTAAGAGTGAGGAAGAGGCAATCAATGTGACAAAAATTTGATGATTTGACATCTAATAGTGATATGTTGCGAATTAATATCGTTCGGCAAATGTCTAAAGTGATATCAAAAGTAAGCAATATTGGAATTTCTGTAGATTAATCTAAATCGAAAGTTACTGAATCCTGTTTAAAATCGCCTAAATTTGAGTTAAGAAATTTTTATAAGAATTTCAATTACTGGATGTCATTTAAAGCATCATATTTGAGTGCTATAGATAAAAGTCCTGAATTAACAGATCTTCAAAAATGTCAATATTTGTTTGCTACTTTAAAGGGTCTCACACTAAAATTTATCGCTTAGAGATAAAAATTACAAGCATGTTTGGCAGACTCTAGTTGCGAGATATGATAATAAACGTGAATTAGTGTTCGCGCAAATTTCAAAACTTTTAATTTTAAAGGCAATTAAATCTAATTCTGCGGCTTCGATATTTGAAATTTTAGATACGTGTAATGAAGTTATTCGCATTCCTTCAACTTTAAAGTTCGAAGTTAATCCCATGGTAGATGTTATTTAGACTTATTTTATTTAATGAAAACTAAATGATGCATAAAGCCAAGGTATTATCTTTAATTAATCAAGATATTCCAACATTTTCAGAAATAGCTAAATTTCTTGAGCATCAAGTAAAAAGTATTTCAAGTCAAACGAAATGTAAACAAAGGGTTATTCCTAAGAAAGCTTTTGCAAATAATGTTGTAGGAAACAAAATAGAAAATTCATACAATATTTGCAATGAAAATCATTCTACTGTTAATTGTCCTATATATAATAAAATGTCAGTTGATGACAGGTGAAAAATAGTTAAATCTTAAAAAATGTGTATAAATTGTTAAAGAAAAATTCATTTGAGTTATAAATACCGTTCTACTAACACCTATAAAGCGTGTCACCGAAGACATCATACTACATTGCATGGATTTTATTCTAATGCTGAAGAACCTAAGGTAAGCAATACAGTTTGCTATTTTAACTCAAATGCAGATAATGCTAATTCTAAAAATGTTCCTACAGTGAGGGAAAACTATCAACTTAGCACAACTTGTCTGAATTCTAATAGTGTAGATGGTAATACTCTTCTGTCAACTGCTTTGATAAAAGTGAAAAATGGAAAGGTTAATTTAAGTACATACAGATCATTAATACATAATGGCTCTCCGAAATACCTCGTAAGTAAAAGATGTGCAACGTTAATGCAATTGACTGATACAGTCTCAAATAAGGCTATATCTGCGTTTAATAATACAATGATTAAGACAAATCTTAATGAAGTACTTTTAATATTCAAACCTCATTTTAATGAAAGAAAAGAATACAATTGCACTTCACTAATTGTATAAAGATAACAAGTGATTTGCCAAATTTTAAATTTGACTCTTATCATTAGCAACGCATTCAAGGACTTAAACATGATGATCCTACTTTTTTTTATTGCAGGTCAAACTGACATTTTACTAGCTGCCGATATATATACCGAAATACTATTAGGTCAACTTATTTCTGGAAAGAAGAGCACACGAGTTGCCATAATTTCTCATTTGGGTTGGTTAGTGTCCGGAAAAAATTTTTACGGTGATGAACACAGAAAAGGTACCACCTAATTGCTTCTGTAAAAAGTAAATTGAAAACTTTTTAGGAGCTTGAATTGATTCCCCAAACTGAGTTGAGAACCAAAGGTGATGGTGGTTGCAAAAGTTTTTCTGAAAACTCAGTCACTCGGTTTTCAGGTCGTTACACTGTAAGATTACCATTTAAATCTCTAATAATTATTTTGGCAATTCATCATCACAAGCTGTTAAGACATTTAATTACCTTGAAGCGAAATTAAACAAAAACAAGTCTCTTAGAGAACAATATTCGATATTTATGTTAGAGCACCTTCATTTAGGACACAAATAGCTTGTTCACTCTAACTTTAACTTTAAAGCAGTAAACTAACAATAAAGAAGTTATTTCTCCGGAGGCTTCAAAGGTATTAAAGGAAGAATTTTACGTTAACGATCTACTCTCGGCTTCAGATTCTATTACTGAAGTCAAACAACTTGTGGCTGATTTCAATGAGCTTCTAGGAAGAGGAGGATTTAACTTAAGGAAATGGGATTTCAATTGTCCAGAAGTTCTTAGCAACATTTCTAACCATGCCCTTGCTTTTCAAGATATTTCAATTAAAGGAGACTAGCCTCATATGATCTTAGGATTGTTTTGCAGTTATAAGCAAGATATATTTCAAGTTAAAATTTCACAGCCAGGTGAAGTTCTATTGAAGAAAAATCTGCTTTCAATCATCGCAAAGATTTAAGATCCTCTAGACTATTTGTCTCTACCTACTATTGTTTTAAAAATAATGTTACAAGATATTTGTGGAAATAAATTGCCGTGGGATGAACCTATTCCCGAAGAAGTAGCTAAGACTTGGAATAAAACATTTTATTCTGATATAGATCAATTTAGAGATATGAAAATTAAACAAAGATTAATGCCAGCTGACGCTCCAGTTAAATATGTTCATCTCCATGGTTTTTGTGATGTTTCCACAAAATCATATCATGCAGTTTTTTATATTCGTTCTGTGCATGATGACTGTAAATATAGTGACTGTGGAAACAAGGGTGGCTTCATTGAGAGCAATTTCACTCCCACGTCTGGAATTATGTGCAGCGCATTTGCTATCTAAACTGTGAACTCTATGAATAAATTCTGGGATCAAATTTTTCTTTGGTCAGATTCATAAATATTTCTCAGCTGGATCCGATCAGATTCGTTAAAAGATCAATTTTTCAGAAATTATTTTGAAATACGTTTATGTTATAGCCCTGATCACATCTTTGAAGACTGAATCATCAATTTGAAACGACGTCTCTGGTCATTCCAATCCTGCCTCTTGAGGAATTTTTCCAAAGAAGCTGATGGACTCGAAACTTTGGTGGCAAGGTTCGGATCTGCTGTCTGATGCAAATTCAGCATTTATCGCAGAGGTAAAACCAAACTAAGTTAATAGTTCCATCCCTGACACTCTAATACATGCCACATTAGTAGAAAGTAATTCCATTCAAGATTTCATTCAAAAATATTCCTCACTTAGCTAATTAATAAGAGTGTGTATAAAAAAATGTTTTTTGAGCGAAACGCTTTTGCATTTAAGCTATTAAACTAGTAATTAATGCGCAAATATGTGTTGTCAATAATAGCACACACAAAATTAATAAGTAAATGGAAAAAAAACTACAAAATTAAAAAGGGAAATGAATAATGCGACAACATATACTGTCAAATATTTCAGATTTTCTCAACACCAATAATGGTGGCAACTTATCTTTTTTTACAGTGTACAATTTAAAAACTGCAATTTGAGATGGAATAAGCTTACAACAAACTCTCACTTATTCACACCAATCGAGAATTATTTTCACTTCCAAAATCACCGATATTGGCGAGCTTTGAATCCCGACTGTAGAGTGTTTATATTTGAATGCAAGTTGGCGCTAGCTAGTGGAAGTCTTCGACGCTGATGTAGATAAACCAACAAAAAAAAAATCACTATAAAAAAAATGCATTTATATTTTTAGTTGTGCAATAAGGATAATTATATTTTAATTTTAAAATCACTCTGAACGATTTTATCATGTATAATTTCTATCCGCTTCAGTTCTATTAAGCCCATTTCGAATAAGTATTAGTATTTTTCCAGTGCTAAAGCATATGCTTGATTTACAAACTTGTTTTATTGCAAGAATTAATATATTTATGCATTCTAAGTAAATGTTTCTAACTTTATATTTTGTGGAAAAATTAGCATTACTGACTTTAATGCGTAGCTTACTGTAATTATAAATTTTAATGCTGCTGAAAATAAAAATAAAAATTGGTGACGGCTACTTTACATGAAGTAGTGTAAGAGGACATTCTTGGTGCAGTGGAACATTTAGTGGAGTACTTTGTAAAGTAGTTGCCATCGTTTATAGTGCACATGAAAAAATTTTATTGTGTACCACTGTAAAAAAATTGATGCATACTTGCAACCATGTTTGTTGTGGAGGTAAACTAAATTTTTTTACATGTAGTCACATTTTTTATTTACGTTTACAATATTATAGTTTTATTTATTTATTTATTTATTCATTTTTTGTTCAGTTGTTTACAGATAAACAAATTTAATGCGCATTAGAATTAATTTAATGGCTTCTCTGCAAAAGCATATGTTTTAAAAAAAAACAAGCACAGTTTAAGTTCTATAGTCAAACTGATTCTTTCAGATAATTACTATTTTGTGAATTTCATATAATTTTTCGCACGATAGCTACAGCTGTGTACTTAAAAGTGCATTATTTTAGCTCAACCCCAAAAATAGCGGCAACTATACACCAAATATTTTTATTTTTTTTTACTGTGTAGATATTGTGTACATTAACAATTAGGGATGGACTTTCCCACCAGGACACCGGGACCTATGCCAATGCGCACGTTCAACTGGCACCCTACGACATAGTTATTTTTTGTTCAAAAAAAATTAGAAAATAAAAATAAATTATCATTAATTTTGTTTAAAATCCTAACTTTTTTTCAGAAAAAAAAACTTAACAATAAAAAAAAAATTTATCGTTCACTCTTCTCACATTCTTTACCCTTTTCTAAGGAAAACAATCTTCTTTTGTTCACATTGGGAGGCGCAACGAGGTTGAAGATCACAGCATGATCGCCTGTAAGTTCCTAGAACCTTCCCAATAGCGTGAAATTTTTTTTTGTAACATTTTTGTTTCGATTCTATTGAAACAAAATATCATGAGGGAATCTTCAGCTCTTAGTTCTTTTTCTTAAAAAAAAAAAAGAAGAAGAAAAGAGGTTATTTTTATCCGTGTTTTTTAAAACCAATTCCCTATGCTTCACTGCTACAAAATCATCCCGTACTCATCCCCTGCTTACGCGATATATGCGTCCTTTTGCTGATCGATGAGAAAATTCTTCGTTTTAAATGTCACTGACTCTTATTTTTTATTCCCCGTGGCAAGGCTCGTCTTCAGGGTAAAATTATCGAGGTCTACTTTACTTTTTTTGAGCTAAAAAAATATTCACTTCAAACTTTCAAATATTTTTTAGAGGAAATATATACTACTAAAAAGCATAAAAAGTTCATGATCATCATTACAGAGGTCAAGGTGACAAATGAGAGTCGATTTAATTTCTCAGGCAATTTTGTATAAACTATCTGTTGGCTAAAACGAAACGATTAGCGTTCGCCTGCTTATCTGACCGCCGTGCGTTAAGGGTTAAAACACAAGTGTTTTTAAATTATTGTTGTACGAGTCTCAGACAAAGTGAAAATGGGGGGGGGGGGTGGAATTAATGTTTTATTAATGAACAAAAAAGATTTGAATCCATTCGAAAGTCTTAAAATATTTTAAACAATATAGACTAGTATTTTCCAAATTGAGTCAAATTTTACAGATTTGAATGCAAATCTTGAAGTATGAAAACTGTTAAATTAGATAACAATAAATATAATTTTTTTAACAGTTGACTCAGTGCAGTACTTATTAAACAATCACCACTAGTTATTCCGAGACTGTAGTTCTAAAAAAGGACGTGATTTGAAATTTCATATTTTTTACTCTATTTTTTCAAGTAACAAGCATAAATGTTTTTCACTAAGTTTTAGTAGATAAACGCAATCATAAATAAAATCTTTTCCATTAGGAATAGGCGGAATTAAAATCAAATGTCATTGGTAACAATAGTAAATTAAGTACTTTTTCTAAGAAATGCTCACTCTCGATTGCCAACTCCTAGAATTTTTTTACGAATTGGATTTCGGATTGCTTCGCGATCTGGGACGGATTACCTGTAAGTAGCAAAAAATCAAGTCATTGGAATGGATTGATATTCGTTTGTAAAAAAACGCAACTTTTTAATTTAATTGTTCCAAAAGTGTTGCAAAATTTAAGCAAATTAAGACGTATTGTTCATTGTCCATTTATCGACAAAAGGCATTTCTACTGCTAATAGTTTTCTCTAAAGTAAATAGGGGTTTTCACCTATTGCTCGCTATCGCTCTCCAACCCTTTTGGATCGTTTTGTACCTTGCTCGCTCTGACTTTCCAAGCAAACCCCCGTAACTGCTCAGGTAGTGTATTTTAAATTGATTCGGGATCTGGGGCAGATTGCGTGCAAAGCAGCAAAAAAATAATAATCAAGAAGCTGAAGAAGATTAATTGAAGAAAATAATCAAAAGTAAAAGATTTAACAATATCATATCTGCTTATCATATATTTTCTGTCCCTGATTAAGATTCTTTGTAGGGATAGGCGAAATGAAAGCAAGAATTATACAAAAGTGTAAGCAAGAATTGTACGATTGTAAGCAAAAATTATATTACTTCTGCAAAAACTTAATATCTTTAAAGGATAATGATAATAGTTCGATATTCCCATTGTTTGCATGTAATGGTGGGAAAAAAATCCTTATAAGTTAACTTTGTTAAATTGTCAAAAATATTAAAGTAGACATTTTGTTAATACCTTAAATATTAAAAAAAATATCCCATAAAAATCAGGTGACTCAGCAGCAGCAAAATAATTGTTCAAAAAGTTATTAGAAATTTAAACAAGGTAAAGCGTATTTTTAATTTTCAGTTTATTGGCAAAACAAACCTCTACTCTCTATCACGCACCTAACCCCAGAAATTGCGTTTTTTTTTTCAGTTGGCAGTTTATTTCAGATCGCTTTCGCTCGCTTGATTATTGTTCAAAACCTCAGTCCTTAAACTTTATTTTAATAACAGTTGATGAAATGCTCCTGCTCACTATAGCTTGCCACCGGAATTCGTCCAAAATGAAATACAACACCAAGGAGTTCATAAAATTAAGAGAATATGAATATTATTATAGATTAATATTAAGATAATATAATAGATTAATATAATATTAAAATACATATAATTACTATATAATAGACTAATATAATAAAATATATATATTTACTATATAATAGACTAACATAATATTAATAGTCCCACAGTGCAGATCGCTTCGAGTACTGAGACGGATTATTTTTTGCTTGTAACTTTGTAATTTTTACCGTTATTTATGAAAAACTTTATCTGGCATAAAACAAGTTTATAGATGTTTTGAATTCAGAAATTGAAGTGTTTGTAAGGTGTTTGTGTTTCCCTAGCAGCGCATGTTTTGTCTGTATGCTAAATTTTAAAATAAAAGTTACTGCCTCCATCATCACCCTTTCAGTAAATGTTTACCGAGCGTGCTTTTCTCTGTCATAAATCAAACACTATTAAATGAAATATATGAAATTTTGCATTTTTAAAGAGAAATGTATTAAAAAATTCTGGTATCAAAATGTTGCTGATGTAGTCATTAGTTACTGAGTTATTTTATGTAAAAAAGAAAAATTGTTGTTTCGCGACGCATAATTCAGTTTAGTGAAAACTATTAGCAGTAGAATTATAATTGTTTTGAAGCTATGCACTATTATATTTTCTGAAAATAAATAATTTCTCTAAATTTTTTTTAAATTTCAAATTAGTTTTGGAGTAATTAAAGAGTTTATATACACGGTATTTTGGATTTTACAATGTTAAGAAAAAACTAATCGCAATGAAATTATAATTTATTGACGCCACTTTTGACTGAATATAAATATTTTTAAAAAAATAAAGAAAAACTTACCTTTTTCTAATATTTTGGTGTATTTTTCTGCAATCCCGAAAGGTTAGCAAATAATGCGTATTTATTTATTTACTTTTTTTATTAGGGTCTGTTTTTATGAAAAGATATTTTGTGAAGGGTCCGTTAACGGACCCAAATTTCGTCTAAAAGCAAGAACTCCTTTTTTTAGGAATTATTTTAATTAGTATACTCGGTGTTAATATTTATGTAAACTAATACTATGAGAGTTTTTCTGATTTTGCGTCGTCAAATTCCCTTCCTCGCCCATGTGTGTAACGTCAGAAAGAATATCATTACCTTCTCCTTGCTTTAATTCATTTGGAAAGAATTATTTTTCAATTTAAAATTTCAGCAATTTGAATTTCTAAACATATCTACATATATGAGTTATTTAAAATTTACCTTTCGGTTGAAATCATAACTTAATCATACTTACTACCGGGCATAAACTAAAATAATTAACTTAACACTCAAATTTTTTTCAGTTGAGTTTCAATTTTTGTTCTTCAATTTGAATTTTTTTTCGTTTTTCTGAATTTGTATAGTTTTATATTTCATTTTTCATTTTGATTTAATAATTCAAACAAAAGTAGCTAAAAGAATAAATAAATCTAAGCAACGCTTTTTTCAAGTGAATTATGTAACTTTGTAGAATACTGATATGCATAATGGGTACAAATACTTAAACAAATCCTCTAACTCATATTAAATGTGAGAGAATGTTCTCCAAACTTAAAATTATCTTGTCCTTGGAAGATTAGCATTTAGAAGCCTTTGCTGTGATGTCTACAGCGAAAGACACACTGAATTCCCATTAAAAGCGACGAGCGGAAACAGTTCCGAATTGAGACGTCTCTTAAGTTTTTAAAAGCAGCAGTCTTAGTTCATTAGAAATATTACTTAAACCTGCAAAACCTTTTTTTTTAATTTTAAATATTGTAATATTAATGCTTAATGTTTTTCATTTCCTTGTACTATTTTTTTAGAATAGTTTAGTAAAGATTTTCTGCTCCTTATGCTTGCTTGTAATGACAATTTATTGGCTCTTTCGCTATAACTTCAATTTCAATCAACGATTAATTTAATCGTATTTAATTTATTTTAAAAATTAAAAAAATTCGAAATAATTAAAAATTCTAAAGGAATTCAAAAACTTAAGTTTCCAATTTGCTTAATGCCCCATTGCATCCCCGACAAGTTGACCAACCACCCTCCAGGGTATCCTAGTTCATCCCTGTTGACAGTATTGTATCTTTAGACAAAATGTGATATAATGGTTTAACGGAGGCGTGGTGGCTCAGTGGTAGAGCGTATGCCTTCCAATGAGGTGACCCTGGTTTGAATCCCAGCGATGGCTGGTCGATACGAATTCCGCACCCCAATCGCACTGACCACCGTGCTGACGTAAAATATCCTCAGCGGTAGACGGATCATGGGTTCGAGTCCCCTTGCCGTCAGGGAGTTTTCTTGGGTTTCCTCGCCCTGTAACGCGAATTCGGGTTAGTAACATCAAAACTTCCTCCGCGAAGGCAAATTTCTCCCAACATTCCCCCGGAGTTCCCTTGTCTTCTGGATTGGGTTCAAAATTGCAAGACTATGGAGTTGAACTTTAGCAGTCGTAAATCCGAAACTCGGTCGTTGTTTAATGACGGTTGTAAATTAAAATAATTGTTTAATGACGGTTTTAAAATAAAATAATGGTTTATCGGTTGCAAACTTCGGAAAATATAATTTTTTCTTACCTTTTATGGAAAAAATGTCACTGAGGTGGCTTTTAAAAATTACATTTGCTCTAATCTGTAACATTTTGATAAAATACAAATTTTATACTTTAACCGACTAATTATGTAATTATTTATAATATTCAATGAAGGAAAAAAAACTATACACAGTAAGAGAGAGAGGACTATGAAGAATATGTCAGTTGCCCTTAACATTTGAAAAAGAATCAGTATATACCGAATACCGAACAATACTTGCACCACTAACTGGTTCATTACCATAAAAAAAAACATCAGCTTAGGAAAATCCTGGCTAGTGTACCCTAAATATCTACCGAATTATCCCGATTTTCCAGTTATTATTAATAGTACATATTTATTTTTATTAATAAAAATTAATACCTCTCTTATTAAGGAAAATAAAATATGAACCATAATTCATACTTTCCCACGAACCTTTTAAGAAATGACAATTTAAAAAATATGGAATTTTTGAAAAAACATTTTAATTAACAAAAAATTAATAAAGAATTTTTTTTTAAACTTTTTCTAGAAAACGTAGGAATAAAATTTTATTAAAAATCATTCATTTTTTAATAACAGTGTCACATAAATTATTTCGGGAACTGAATTAGATTATAATACATGGCGAGTAAAGTTTGAAATTTTCATAATTGATTAGAAATTGTTTCTGAGCAAAATAAGAAGAAATAGATAAAGCGATTGTGCTGCCATCTTTTGGCTTTTCCTTTAAAACGTAACTAGCTTGGATACTGACTGTAAGTTACAATTAATATTAAAATGTTACAAAATATTTTTTAAAAGCTTTATATTTCCTAAAATTGAAGAGGGTAATGCTTACTCTTGCTCTAAAGATATATGTTTTCCTATTAACCTTTAACTTTTTAATCTTTTTGCAGGATAAAATAACAATTGCGAATTACGTTTATTGTTTCGAATGTCCTACTAAAATCCATTTATTTCAAATTGCGTCATTTTTTTTTAATCGTAAGTTAAGAATATTTCATTAAAAATCCCCTTTTATACGCTATGATTTTTATTTTTTTATTTTTTTTTGGGGGGGGGGGCAGAGCTTGAAAAATATTTGGTATAAAACCTGATTTACTTGGTTATTTTTTAATATTGATTAATTATTATTAATTTATTTGAAAAAAACTTTTTAAACTGCTTTTTTCACTTTCCTTAAAAGTGTTTTTAATAAAAATATATATTGTAAATTTAAGAACATTCACTGCTACTTTGAAGTAAACAAAAATTGTTCCCTGTTTAGTTTCTACAATATAAAATCATGCACGCTACTTACATAAAAACAAACATGCGAAAGATAAATAATAAATATATTAAATAAAAATGAAATTTTTATTAAAAAATTACTATTAAAAATAAAATTAAAACAATTGTGACTCAACTCTAAGTTACCAACAACTTTGAGAGCATCATATGTGACTGTTTCGCTGGATTACAGTGTCCTGACAAAATAAATTGGTGAAAGCTCAAAGAGTCACTTAGCCGCCTTGTTCACTTTGTCTTTGTTCAACCAACATAAAAGCATTTTCTCTTAGAAACTGCTTTGTTATTTAACACTTTTATTAAATCAAAATATAAGGAGAATGCCCTTTTGTAGACTGATACTTTCTAAGAACCTTATCGAAGAATTAGACTTTATTTATTACTGTGGATACTTACAATAAATGTCACCCTAATTACCAACATCTCTCTGTATTAAAAAAAAATTATTGAAGACACTCCCGCTGCTTTCGGTGTTCATCTTTTCATTACGTTTTGTTAATTTGAAAAATTTAAAATATATGAAATTATGCAGAAAAGAACTGCAGTAAATGCGAGGGAATAGAATATTTTTTCAATCGATATTAGATTTAACTTTGAAACTTGTAGTAAAAAATGCGACGTAGACCACTCTGTAACAAACAGAAATGCAAGCACAGAGTTGAAAATTAGCCCGCTGAAAAAGTTTTTTTATTTGTGATATTACACGAGTTTTTTTTTTAAAGTTTTTTTATTTTTTTGGAAATTTTATTTGTTTTAGTACTATATTTTTTTTAAAAAGTATTTTATTTCGTTACAATTTTTTCTCACGCTTTGTTTTGAGTAATAGCCATATAGATTTTGCAGTAAAGAAGCAGTAAAATGTAGGAAATGTATAATTAAGACCTCAATTTACTTTTTTCCTCAGATTTTATTTTATACAAAATGCTGTAAAAAAACTCAACAAACAATTTTTAGTACAGCTGCATTAAAAACAAGTAAATTAACAAAATATAACAAATAATAATAAGAGTAGACGTTTAAAAATAAATAAATTTAGTTGTTTTTGAAAAGGGCATTTTTTGCAGTGATGTTTACTGAAATTTTCAGCTATAGACCGCAAGTCTTTAACTTTTAATATATCCCATTCCTGTATTAACGGCAGCTTAATCAGTCTAAACTTTTGTGTACAGAGCAAACGAACGATTTCACTCTGTCTGTTTCCTTGTTTTTGAAACAACTCAAAAATAGCAGATTTTCAAATTTTTTGCTTGACATTGAAAAAAAAGCCAAAATAAAAAAACAATACCTTAACTAATATATTATAAATTATTTTATAATGACAGCGGTAGACAGAATAGAATGAACTTATTAAAAGAAAAAAGTCAACTTCTAATCTATAATGCAGTTACTTTATCCGTTTTTTTTTTCTTCTTTTTTGTCGCATTT
This sequence comes from Parasteatoda tepidariorum, assembly GCF_043381705.1. Classification (NCBI taxonomy): domain Eukaryota; kingdom Metazoa; phylum Arthropoda; class Arachnida; order Araneae; family Theridiidae; genus Parasteatoda; species Parasteatoda tepidariorum. The sequence continues at coordinate 84,918,791 of NC_092210.1, read as the reverse complement.
TGCATAATAATGCTCTTTTTTGTATATACTGGAAGCAAACTATTAATGGGTGGACATAGTATCAAGGAGAATTAATATTTTTCAAATGTTTTAACGAAAAAGAAAGGTTGAGTCGTTAGTTATTAATATGCAAATTTAATTGCTAAACGAAAATGTCCAAAGAATAGTATCGAAATTAAAACTTCAAAAAACTACTTAAATTTTAAAAAAATAATTCGTAAAACTCTCACTTTTACCAAAAAATAAAATAAAAGTTCATATCACTGCTTTTACAAATCAGTTAAAGACACTTTCGAGAAATCTATTATAATTTCAAAACCAGTAGTGAAAAGTATAATATTTATCAATTTGCGTTCAAAATTGTATATGGGCTGACTCAAATATAATGAAAGTATTACAAAGATAAGCTATTTTTTTGGAGGGGGAAAAAGAAATTGTACATTAAAAATAAAGTATGTACCAACTTTATTAACAAGTAGTTGCATTGAAGTACGAATTTGTACTTTATTTTATTTAATTTGCAATAGAAATTTTTACTAGAGCAAATGAAAAATTCGGTTTGCAAAAAGCCACACAGCTGGCAAAAACTATTCTCAATAGTAGTTAAATCGAAGATTAAGCATCCTGTTGCCATTTGGAAAAGATAAAAAATTTATATGGTTTACCTCTCTTTGTAATAACGACCTGTGGCTTAATTTCCCATACTTTATCACCAACAAGTCATCGAAAATGAGTTAATATTTACAAGTGTCTTTAATGTTGTATTCAAGATTGCATATAAGATTTTAAAAATTATAAAATAATAATTTTTAAAATCTGATTTAATGATTAATTAAAGGAAAGTAGAATTAGAACTATATTATAATTTTGTTACATGCAAAACATTATTTTGCTCCGTATAATGAATTAACAAATATTTATTTGTTTCTCGTAAAAAAAATCTCAGCATTTAACACAGAGACAATTTATGCGAAGCAATCACGTGTGAATAATAGTTCAATTGTCCTAGTAACATAAATTTTTTAATCCCCCCCCCCTCCTTTAATATCAATAATAATCTGAAAACAATTTCCTCGTAGCGTTGGATTATATAATATGACTTTCAGTAGAGAATAACAACTCTTAACTACGCCTCAGATTTCATTTCTTTTTTAATTTAACACTTAACTTAATGTTCCAATCTGATATAATAATAAGATAAAATTTATAAAGTCACCTTGGCCTTGCAACTAATTTTTCTGCATTCATGGCGTAATACAATTTCTCAGATTTTTAGCTTAGCGCTGTGTACGCTATGCTGTAAATAATCAGATAAGTACTAAATTTAGATAGCCGTTTCAGGTTATGTAAAAAGTTCCTGTCATTAAAAACCAATCTATATATTTTATATTTACATTGGAAAAACAGATCTGTTATCTATTATATTCCGAGGCTATATCTTCATGTGTTAGTGATATTCCTATTTGTTTATTCAAATCAACCTTTAATAACTGCTTTTAATGCATTTAATGCTTAATAATATTGAGAAACATTGAAATTGCTTCTTAATAGAAAGAACTCATTTTTCAATAAATTTTAATACCTAAACGCGAATATTGAATAAAGACTTTTTGGCTCTCGTTGCAAAGATATTTATGTGCTTTTGCATTCTGAAGGCGCACTTTTATAATACATTTAGAAAACAATTGAAGAGACGAATGGGTTTCTTTGAAATAAAAAACTAACAAAGCAGATAAAAGGAAACCTGTCCAAAATATCATCTGATGTAAGACCAATATGTGGGAGAACAAAAATGGGCACTAAATGAGAAAACTGGTCACTTGTCCAGCTCAGCAGCTGACCGATTCCCTGTCAGACAGAGAAAAACATCTTTAATAAGGTGTATGATCGCCATTAGCTACACAACTCTCGCATCCACATTTCATATTGTTTTCTAGGGTCCTTATGACAATCGCGCCCACTCTTGCATTAAGAAACCCTTGAGCTCATTGGTTGTTAGAGCTGGTCTTCGAGCTGCAATTGGGCATCCAAGTGTGTCTCATACGTGCTTATTTGGATTAAGGCCTCTCCTATCTTTGAATATCCTCCGATAGAAGGTATTTGTTCACCAACTGAGCCCTGTGTAGACAAGATTAATCGTTCATAAAGATTGAATTCGGCTCATATGCTTCAAGGAAAAGTCTCACATAGGGCGCAGGGATCTCGTTCCAGAACCGCTGGCCTGTTAGAGCACCACTATCGATCACATAAAGGTCGATATACCCGTCTCCCAGGATGCATCCCCTGACCATCAGACAACCTTGACCAGGTTATCTTTTATATCCGTTGTTGAACAGTTGACCCAATTTTGGGTTTAAGACTACTAACGTTCAACTCCGTAGCCTTGTAATTTTGAACCAATCCAGAAGACAAGGAAACTCCTGGATCAGTACCCCCAGAGGTATGATTTGATACGGGAACATGGAGGACTTTTTGACTCGATGGATTTAACGTGCATCAGTCACAATTTACTATACGGGAGTCAGAATAATATACATTCATGCAACAAAAAAATTCTAAACAATTCGTATGTTTTACAAAATGGACATAGACAATTCACCTGGTTTTTTTTCATATTCGTGTTCAGTATTCTGAATTCATTTGAAAAAGACGATGCTTATTTCCGAAGCAAGAACTTATTGAAAATTTATTTCCCAGTTTAATGGTAAGTAACAGTAGAGTCTTAGTAGAATCATGAATTCCAACTTCTACTGCACTCATTTTCAAATTCTGTATCTGAATATTTCACCAGTTCATATTAATGAAATCAGTTTGACCAGAACTGAAAGTTCGACGGAAATGAAAATAAAACTGGTATCAACATCATTTCATTCGTAGCTGATTTTCATGAGTAGTACTTTTCTTAATCATAAACTATCCATCATAGGTAAGAAAACAGCCTTATATGTGTGTTAAAAAAAATTTGGTTGTCATGAATATTTTAATTTTTTCGAAAACAAGCAATGATTAAATGATTTTCTTACAATCTTTTCCCTTTTGCGTGCATAAATTATCTTTCAGTCCTGATATAAGTCTAAACTTACAGGTAGTAAACCTTTCAATTTCGTATATCCAAAATTCAACAAACTTTTCAAGGATATGGTATAAGTATCCATTATGTTCACTCTCCAACAAAACAACCCAGCTGCTGGAAATAGCTAATTTTATTTGTTTTAATTGATGAAAGTATGTCCTATATTTTATTTTATAACCGACGTTGAGCAGCCGACCCAATTTTGGGTTTACGGCTACTAATGTTCAACTCTGTAGCCTTGTAATTTTGAACCCAATCCGAAACACAAGGGAACTCCAAGATCAACTTTTGGAAGAAATTTGCCTTCGTGAAAGACTTTTCGATAACCCGCATTGGCGTTACATGTAGAGGAAAATCATGGAAAACTCTCACGTTCAGCCTAACGGCAAAGGGACTCTAACCCATGATCTGTCTACCACAGAGAATATTTTAAGTCAGCACTTTGGTTGGTACGAGTCGGGTGCAGGATTCATTTCGATCAGCCATCGCTGAGATTCGAACCCGGTTTCCTTTATTGGAAGGCGAACGCTCTCCCCTGAGTCACCCTGGCTCATGAAAGTATGTTTGTAGAACAATTTATAAGATAAATGGTCGCACGGAAGCGCCATTACATAAGAAATAGACAATACTAGGAAAATTGAGTATCGCCACTCCTGAATTATGCATACGAAAAGGCGCTGTAGAAGATGCATATTTAGTCAGTATTGGGACTCTTACTAATTAGTCGCTTCAACTGCCAGTGCGAATTTAACTTTTGGTTCAGATGCATTCGATCATGAATTGAGAACAATTATTAATAGGTGGTTTGTGTATGAGCCATTCAATTTTGTAAAACGTAGAACTAGGACTTTCAAAATCGATGATTTCAAGAGTATACCGAAAATACAATGGTGAGGAAAAACCAAGAAATTAGGGAAAGTGTAAAGAATAATTGGCTGTGAACGAGCTTGAGGTGAGACGACTCAGCTGTATCGTATGCCACCAGTGAAATCAAATATTAGTTCTAATAACTATTCACTGATTAACAATTACTGGATGTATATGCAGTTACCAAGTGTCATGTAATTAAATGTGCATATATGATCCTCGCATGTGCACGTATGAGTGCAACACGATTTGCAAAATATTGGCGATACCACTCCAGGGTATTGTGTAATGTGTGCTACTTTAGAAAAGGCAATTAAAAAAAAAACATAAAAAAAACACTTTAGCAATTATAATTATGAGAAAAATTTATCTATTTGAATTATAAATGAAAATGTTAAAAAAAATTTCGAATTATTCTCTATGTTAGTTTTTTTTCTAAATAAATTATGTTTTGTTTGGTATTAGAGGTGAATGTTAATTATACCACATAATTAACTAGACTCTCATCAGAATTTCCTTTAATTATTGTTTATAATTTGCAGAGATTTGTAAGTAATTGTATGAGAATTACAAAATACCAAATTTTAGTGAATTCCTTTCTGATGTGTTAATAATGAACATTTCATCGCTTACGAAATAAGAGGTGGCATTACAACAACATAATTCCTCACCAAATAACTGCGAAATGCGGAATTTCTAATCTCTCTGCTGTATGTAAATTTAACTGTCATTCATATTTCGTCCACTACGTCATAAGTTTTCCCTAACGCACCAACTTGTCACTATGTATATAGAGAGTTTTGTAAGCTATAATGAAGCTGCTATTCACAAAATGCAGTAGACTCTAGAAGATAAAAGCGTAATGAATTTCACATGCTATATAAGAGAAAACTAAGCACATAAGGTAATGTTTGAGCAATATTAAAACATCTTATACATATTTCACATTGATTATCCTTGATGACAATATGACACACTAAAAAGATTCACATAGTCTCTCTTGCCAATATTTATTTCAGGTTTTCATTGCAACTCTCATCTTTTTCAGGATCTCATTGCAACAAAACATGTGAAACTTAATTGTTTTAATTCAAATTAATACTAAATATAAACATTATTCTTTAAAAGATAGCATATCTGCAAATAAACAGAAAGGAAAATGTTTCACAATATATAACTTAAACATCAAAATAATTTTCTTCCAAGAATTCAAAACTACAAAAATTTTAAGTAAGTACAAGAGTGCGCTTCCCCATGCTTGCTTTATACGTCAAATCCCGCAATCGCTTCGTATTCTTTCTTTTATTAATGCTGAACACTGGGAACTATGTTTTAAAGGAAATGGTGGAAATATTGGGGTGTTAATGCTGGACTCGAATCCCTGTTCATGCTGAGATGAGGTTATGAGATTGAAATATTAGCCCTTTCGACAATAATATGTACCCAGCTCCAAAGAACTAAGCGGCTTCATTAAGTGGGCCTAGTTGGGGAGATAAAATTCTGGTTGTTTAACAGAGTTAGTTAAAAACTGTTAATAAACGATTTTCCACACAGTTAGCAGTTTAAATACCATCCTATGAATAGTTATTTGACTGCTTTTTATAGTATGGTAAAATAAAAGTTAAATAAATTGTTATTTAACTATTTTTTGAGAAATTTCTATATGCGTATTTGAATCTCTTATAACTCCCAAATCGTTGGAGCTAGGGTTATGAAATCTGGACATCGACTACGAGGTGCAATTTTAGACCCAGATCCGAAAAAACGTTTAAAAAAATTTAATTCGGGGGAAATGTTTGAAAAATTAGTTTAACAATTACCATTATAATAAATAAAATTATAAACGATACTGTTTAAGATTTTCTCGCGCGTTCTTTAATGTTTAATTAAATTTAAAATTCCAGTCATCAATATGAGTAGAAAGTGAATCGGTGATATATCACAAAATTATCATTTCTAAACTTATCTGAAACTAGGTTTTTATTTTGTATATAATTTTGCTTTTAAAACGAGTCTCAGGGGAAAAAATAATGTCTGATGAACGTGCTTCTTTAAAATTAATCAATTTTATAACGAAAGGAATCCTAAAACGAAAAAGCATAAAATAAAATCAATTAAATCGGTTAATTTTCCAGGCATTATATAGGCAGGAGTTCAATTTATATAAAATTTATCTTAGAATGTGTTGCAAGAATTTCTTACAAAAATTTTAAAAGTACATGAAAATTCGATGCTTTTCAAATAAAAATAAGAAGAACATCAAATACACTATTTATCATACTAAATAAACCAAAAGTTTATCTTAAAATCGCTTGAAATAATTTCCCATAAAATTTTTTAAAGAAAGCAGATCAAATGTGGTTTTCGAATAATAATAATAACACCAAATAAATCTCTTAATTTGCAACTGCTTTTTTTAAAAATTTTAATAAAAAATTCGTGCAACACATTTTAAGAAAAACGTAAAATAAAATTAACATAAAACCTGAAAAATAATACTGCATAAATTATTTTTTTTTAATTTACGAGTGATATTTTATGTAATACTTTTGTGTTCAGACCCATAGAAAAGTTGTTGTTATTTAATTACTTCATTACTGATATTAATTTGTTATATTTATTTTATATGTGTGACCGTGACGTTTCCCGTTAAAGATACTGAGATGGTTTTATCGCCTATCGCTACTTTACTTTTATCACGTGCATATCATTGATTTGGACTTTACTTCTGAAGCAACTGGAATTGTTTAGAATTAGGAAATGAAGTCGTTAAATGAAGAATGAAGAATTTAACAGCGAAATTTCCTAGCAGGAGCGTCACACTGTGTTTTTAATATAAATAAACAGCGAAGGAAAATCGTCTGAACTTGAAAGTAAGATTTTTTATCATTAGTAGTATTTAGATTGCTTTTTTTTTATTTATAACTTTATGCTATATAATATACAAATCAACGTGCTACGTAAATGAAAGTATTTTAAAATAAAATTTATTGGCAATTAAATTAAAATAAATTATGTTTGAATAAATTAAAATGGAAAATTTCGTTAACTACATTATCCTCAAAGAGTTGTTTGATTTTTAATCGAAGTAAAATAAACATTAGATTTATTTTCAATATTTCTTTGTTAAGAATCTTGCACTAATTTTTTCTACAAATTCATTTAGTTTTGTAGAATAACATGACCCGCATTGATAAAAGGTGGGCATATGCCACCTTGACATTCCTTTGGAATGTCAATGTCCCTGTTTTGCATATTTTTTTATAGTTTTTTGTAACATTTGTACAGGCTGCTCTTTTCAGCAAATTATCAATGCTTAAAAACATATATAAAAGTCTTAATTTTCGTGTTGATTTTTTTTAAAAAAAATAGTGTAAAAAGTTATGGGTATACAAACAACAAAATTACCAACCCTAACAGATTAAAGTTTCTATTTTGAAAGTTCTAAAAAAAAAAGATAAAACGCATAGATGAAAGGTGGACACATGCCACTTTGACATTCCTTTGGGATAACTTTTGTCCAGTTTACGATATTTCGCAACTTTTTTTGCAGTTTTTTGTAAAATTTATGTAGGCTGGCTTTTTTTGGCAGATCATTTCTTTTCTGAAAAAAAGGTAAAGATAGAAATAAGAAAATTACCAACCATATCAGATTAAAATGTCAATTTTGAAAGTTATTTAACAAATTTGAAGAAATTAAATATTAAAATTGAGAAGGAAAAAAAGAAACAAAAATGCTAAGTGTTTTGTCTAGAATAAAAGCAATCGTTTTATGCAATTTATTGTGCATTATTTTTAATTATGCATTTTTGATATTATTTTTAAACTAATCATTTTCTTGTTATATTTATGTTAGATTTTTTACTTTTTTATTGTTTTTGTATTATTTATTATTAATAAATACAAAGAACTAGTTTCTCCGTTAAATTTTTATGGAGATTTTATGCAATCTGTATTTAAGATATAAAAGTATCTTTTCATTTGTATTTATTTTATTACAGAAAAGCACTTCGCCCTAAAAATATGTCTAGCTTACAAAAAAGTTTAAATGAATGTAAAAAGCTCCTAACAGAATTATAATTTTTTTGTAAAACACTTAAAAGGCAATTAAAGTAAAAAATACAAGTCGCCATAATTTTTCCCATTTTGACTGAGTGTCATTATTTAACCTTTGAATATTACGTAATGCTTCTTTCAAACAAAAAATAAAAATCCTTTGCTTTCAATAAACAACTAATACTAATAACAATAGAATATTTACCTATTTCTTAAAAAAATTACTTGATGGGAAACGAAACAAAAAATAATCATCTTCAATGGTAAATAGTTTTATTTATAGCATTACATTTAGTTCTTTATTTCGTTGTATACATTAATTAAATAAAGTACTAGACTTCTTTTATCATTTATCATGGCATTTAAATGTTTGTTTAATTATTTTTATCAAAGAGTAGTAGAAAAATTTAAAATTTTACAGCTTTTATTATTAATTAAATTATTACCTTCATAAGTTTGAACAGATTAATTTGAAACTAATAAAGTAGCATTCTAAAATTTCTTTTTTAAAACATAATTGCTATTTATACGATACTATATACGAACTATATTAAAAGAATTATCGCGCATTATTTTGTAAAATAAAATCAGTTATTTGATGTCTTTCAATTATTTATTTAGCAGTAATGAGAAAAATTAATGCTTAATTCAATTTACAAATGATTCAGTTAAATTATTTTATATATTGCATTAATATTATAATTTTTTATCTTCATTATAAAAAAAACAACGAATGAATGTTTGATCTACGTAAATGATAAAATAGAAATCAATTTCTCATCTAGTAATAAGTTGAGATATTTTTATCTTATATTTAATTTCGAGATGAGATACTTTTTATCAATAGTGCTTAAAAGCACTTTAGAAAAGGATTACATAACATAAATAAATACCATTGTGCTTTTTGAAATGAATGTAACATTTTTCTGTGGCCAAGACCTAATTAAAATTACAAACAAGATTGATTTATAAAAAGATTTCTCGCGTTGCAGATAACTTTGGCATAAAGATAGAAGTACCAGAAAAATTATTCTTATCAAAATTAATTCCTTGAGTGTTTTCCTCAGAATGAAATCAATTGCAATTACAAAACACTTGTATTAAAGGCATATTTTTCCTTGAAAATAAAAATAACTCACAGCTTCCGTTAATTATTTTTCTTTTCTCAAAAATTTTGTAATATTCTATACATTTTCCCTTTTGTTTTCGCGTCAGATATAGTCTCTTTCACTGAGCAATATTATTTAAGCTGCAGTATGTTAAATTAAGAGTTATTTCATTTTGAGCAGAGGCTGAAGCTTGAGCTAAACTATATGATTTTAAAGTATGATTTAATCAAAACTTTCTATTGACCATTTAGTTGCTGTGCTTCAATTTTGAGTTAGAAATTTATCGTGCAAAACTATTTTTAAAAATTTAAGACTTTAAATGGGTACTAGCACTCAAACATTTTGTGTGCACAGATAATTATTTTTAAAAGAAAGCGGTTTTAAAAAATAGGGAGTAAATATTTTAAAATTAATGCAAAATCTTCCTTTTGCTTGAACTGTTATTTTATTATTTAAGATGAAAATGGTATGTAAATTTTTGCATTTTAAAATAATTTTTTTGCGCAAATTTAAAGCATACATATATATTTACTTCATTTTTACTAAAGATTCCGTTATAAACAAATAAACTTCTTTTTAAAAAAAAAAGTTTTATAACAAAAATAAAAAGTTGTATATGCTTCCTGTAAGAAAAAACCTTCATAACATGCACAATTTAAAGTTAACTATAAATGGGTTTTATCTGAAGTCGCGAAAGTTGGATTATTAATATGAATTTATTTATTTATTTTTCTATTTTTTTAATATTTCTGAAAGTTGTTTTCTCTGTTCTTTCGCTTTAATTTTTTACTAAGAACTGTGCTACTTAATAATTGCTTTATGTTTCATTCTGCTCTTCAAAATTTTTCACATTTTTACGACAAACTTTTTAATTTATTATTAAGACATCGAACTCAGTTTTCAATAGACAGTTATTTAATTAAGAATGCTTCAACAATTTTACCTGGTTGAAAAAGTTTTGGCGGATAAAATTGCGTTTATCAAGATTTTTAAAAACAAAGTTTGAAAAATGAAACATAAACCAAAAAACATCCGTAGAGCATTTTTGTGTTACTTTTATTGTATTTCACTTTATTATGAATACAAATATGGAGCAATTTGCATAATACTCTGTGTCTTAAAATATTTTTAAACTGTAGACCTTATTATTCTCAATAATTTAATACTGTGGAAAAATAAATTTTTCATTTTTTTAAGTATATGTTTTATTAACGCTCTGTTAGATTTTTCATTCTCAAATTACGGTAAAGAAAAGTTTACGGTAAAGGAAATACCGTTGAGGTTTTAAAACCGTTTATAACTAGTATAGTTAAAAAACCATAAATACAAAACTATACGTTTTTAACCATTTAGAACTAGCATGGTTTCAAAACCGAAAAAAAAGAAAGTTAACTAGAGATTGGAACTAGGCTTTTCATTGCGTAAGGAGCATTTAATAAAATTGTGATTCTATTATGTTTTATATAATGAACCGTTGAGTGTAGTTGAACTAATTCATGTGGTTGTTTCACCTATCGTAAGAGATGAGAAATACTAAACATTGTTGTGCTAAGCAGCTTTATGGTGCTGTTATCTACGCGAAAAGAGAGTAACGTTTTCTAATAGTCCAGAATCAGAAATTGGGGAGTGTGGGACACTGAAAACTCCTCATGTGTTGAAGGGATCATCGCGGCGTCAACGCAGTGACTCGAACCCCCGATCTATCGGTCATGAGATTAACAAATTAGCCCTCTCGGCTATATGTACCAGCTGCAAGAAACCAAGTAGCTTCATTAGGCTGACCTAGATGCTGCAATGAAATCAGTAATTAAGCTGTTTTTCTCACAATTAACAGTTTGAATACCATCTTATTTATGGTTGTTTGACTGTTTTGCTTGAATACGGTAAAATAACAACTCAATAAACTATAATTTAATCATTTTTATCAAGAATTTTTCTAACAGTACATTTCCATGCAATATGGCTGTCGAAGTATTTGATAGAAGCACTTGAATCTGTTGTTATATTAAGTCCCTGTTTTTATTGATTCAAAACATTTTTATACAGTCCATAGTTAATATTTATACATAGAATTAGTGCAATGAGAAATCATATATCATTTTTATTTTCCAGATCAGTTGTATGCACTTAACTTTTCATAATTTGAAAAGTATTATCTAGCATAAGTCATTTCGAATTAGATATTAGAAAACAAAATAAAATTATTATAATAATTCGGCCAGTTCTGTGTTCTATTTGAATGGATAAACTCTTTCTCTGATAAGAAAACTTTCAAACAGACTTATACGGTGAAGAAAAGAAACTCTATAGCATATTTTTAATCTAGTAAGCTATAGCTTATGTTTACGTTTTCTCAAATAATGAGGGAAAAATACTATAAGATTATTTTTCCGCAACAAATATTACTATTTCTAGTGCTACTAATATAACAGTTTTTGTGCATATGTGGGGAGGCATGCATTTTCTCGTGTGGGTTTCGAAAACTTCCAAGACTTTATTTGGATTTACTAGATTTATTAAACACGCAAATTGCCATTTCTTTTTTCTAACTCTTACAAAAAATTAGACTTAAAAATTACTTACAATAATTAGACTTAAAAATTTATAATTATACTTTAGGTTTCGACAATGTTAAAAAAAATTTACCGATTAAAAATAAGAGATTTGTTTGAAAATAAGTTTTTAAAAAAATTGGTCTAAATCTTCCGAAAGAAATTGAAATTTGTCTTTTAGATGCCATGTTGCACTCTACAAGAAATTTCCCTCTTTTCATTTAGAATAAACACTTTCAATGCATATCTGATCGTGGATGCGATCTTTAATTGATAATAAGGCTTCTAGAAATTACTAAAACAAAGTACGGGTAAAATATTATGGATGATTTATTTTCCTTTTACACGTGTTTCAACTGCATAAATAATCGATAATCGGCAAATGTTTACATGTTCCATCGTGTTTACTTTTCGCTGAACATGACTATTGGCGCATGATACATTGAAAGTAGAAAAAACTACTACTAATTGCTCATGACAGATATATTCCATTAGTTAAACAAATATTGTTAACTCGTATCTTATTTTTAAATGATATATAGGTTAGATAACTTAACCTTTTTACTATTAGTTGAAACAAATGAAAATTAGCTCTCGTGATTTGTCTGTTGTTATAATTTTATCCCTTAGTTATAATGAGTGCCCCTAAAGTGACTGATGATTTGAAAAAAGCCAATAAAGAATAATTGAAATGATATAAAAATACGCGTTTTGCAATGAGAACAAATATTTATTCACGTCATGTTTAAAAATAAATTAGTCAGTAGATAAATTCTTCAACAGATAATGCTCTGCTAGCTGGGAAAAGTATTGAAAGAATGATTTCAAAACATTTGCAGCTAACACGAGGAGCAGTATGCAGATTAACTTAACTTACACTCGCATCAGTAATTCTGTTACACTAATCTGAATGGAGTAAATAACATAATTTTAAAAATTTTTATTACCCTTGAATTTTCGCAAAAATTAATTGTCTCGTTTCCTAATTAAAGGACAACTTACCGTACATTTCAATTTCCTCTCACTTTCAGTTAACCCTTTGACGCTAAATTTTTATAACCTTTTTTTTTTCAATTTTTTTTTTATTTTCTATTAGTTTAGGCTAAAATAGGTGGAAAATATTATATTTCGAACTTTAATAATTTATGGCTATGAAACATTGTCTTTTCCTGCATTAAAGGTTCTGCATCTTTTAAATACGGCTCACTTCCAAACAGTAATATTTCAAATTTGCTCTTATTTCTGGTTATTAAGATCTAAAAAATTCATCATTAAAATTTCTTTAATTTACAAAATCAATTATCGATAAATTTTTGAGTATGAGCAAAACAAAATTTTCAAACTAATTTTTTTTAAAATTTTAGTACAAATATAATTCCGATCATATAAAAATTTTTTTTACAAACTGTAAGATTTTTCTTTATATTTAAAAAAAACTGAAGTATAATTTTACTTGTAATTAGATCATCAGTAAAAAAGTATTCAAAAGGGACACCGGTGTCGTATCTGCGACAAAGAGTTAACTGAATGTTTTCAAATCGTTGGTCATCTTCAGAATAACTGGTATGCACTGAATTAAAATTAATGCATATGAAACCAATGCTACTGTTCAACAGCATTTCAATATTTAGTTTTTTTAAGAAGTAAATTTCTAAAACTTTTTTAATTAACATCTTTGCATTAAAATGGTTAAGTAATGATTAAAAACTTGAAAGAAATTATAAAAATATAAAAATTACATTTAATGAATTATTAAAAAGATAGTCACATTAATCTAACGTATGAATATAATTCCCCCCCCACTCAAATCTTATTCAAATTAATTCGAATCGATGTTATTCAAATAAAAGAATGCGTCCAATTTACATCATTCTGATGAACCATTAAAAGTTGGTCATTAAGTAAGTTCTTGTCACTGAAAAAGTAAGTTAATTCATATGATTAATACAAGTACTTCGACGCAGATTTTTTTTTAATATTCACATAGTGGGTACTTCAAAAATGAAAAGCACACAAAAATAATTAAAAATCTTAAACTCAGATAGTAATTGAATTCTATTGACACGAAACGTTGATGGGAAATGGTTTCGTGTGAGGGGAACCATTCTCAATCATGAACAATTTAAATGATTTTATTTGAATAAACAGATTCGATCCACGATTAAATTCAAATATTAGAATGTATTGATCTCAGACACTTAATTATGATCGTTAGATCATTATTAACATCAAATAACTTACGAGAACTTCATCGATGCAGTATAATCACTTTAATTANATTTAGTTTTTCTAAGAAGTAAATTTCTAAAACTTTTTTAATTAACATCTTTGCATTAAAATGGTTAAGTAATGATTAAAAACTTGAAAGAAACTATAAAAATATGAAAATTAAATTTAATGAATTATTAAAAAGATAGCCACATTAATCTAACGTATGAATATAATTCCCCCCACTCAAATCTTACTCAAATTAATTCGAATCGATGTTATTCAAATAAAGGAATGCGTCCAATTTAAATCATTCTGATGATTCGTTATGAACCATTAAATGTTGGTCATTAAGTAAGTTCTTGTCATTGAAAAAGTAAGTTAATTCATATGATTACTACTTCGGCGCAGATTTTTTTTAAATGTTCGCTTAGTGGGTACTTCGAAAATGAAAGGCACACAAAAATAATAAAGATCTTAAACTCATATAGTAATTGAATTCTATTGACACCAAACGCTCAGGGAAAATGATTTCTCGTGAGGATAACCAATCCCAATCATCAACAATTTAAATGACTTTATTTGAATAAACTGATTTGATCCACGATTGAATTCAAATATTTGAATGTATTGATCTCAGACACTTAATTATGATCGTTAGATCGTTATTAACATCAAATAACTTAAGAGAACTTCATCGATGTAGTATAATCACTTTAATTATTTGTTCTTGTAAAAAAATTATAATATATATATATATATATATATTTATTTAAGTACAAAAGTTTTTATCCTTTTAAAAAGTAGACAATAAAATAATTGCTAAGAGTTTCAGATCGCACGCTTTTATTTTTTTAGTGGGGGGGGGGGGCAAAACGTCTTTAACTAAGTGGGTAAATTTACCGCGATGCGACGTTTCTACGCTAAAAGTATAAAATGGCTTGCTTACTAATATTAGAAGTACAATAAAACTCTTTACGTTTACGATTTTTTGATACAACTAAAATTTTATTGATTAACACTATTGTTGCAGAAAGAGAAAAGTTTTGAAAAAAGAATATCAACGTCGGCATGTTGTCAGCATTTTAAATTTAATGGCTGCTTATTGAAATATGTTATTGTTATATTAAGCGTTAAATTAAGTATTCAACATAATGTTTATAATATTGTTCAATCCTATTTTCATCGAGACCTTTTACTTTATTTGTGAGTGATTGAAAACATGTAAGAGAAATGTTTCTAGTAAATGCTCTAGGCAAAAATTTCAAGCAAATAATTAAAATAAACAAAAACTTAGGAAAAATATCAAATAACACTATTTTTTTTTTCTCTTGCATTTTATTTTATTTAAAACCGTCATTTAACAACAGACCGAATTTAGGCTTTACGACTACCAATGCTCAACTCCGTAGCCTTGTAGTTTTGATCCCAATCCAGAAGACAAGGGAACTCCTGGATCAAATAATGGGAGAAATCTGCCTTCCTGGAGGACTTTTTGATGGACATAACCAGCATTTGAGTTGAAGTGAAAGGAATGGCTTGAAGGATAAACACATTAATTACTATTTGCATTTAATTACAATTATATGTAATACGCTTACGTTAAATGCGGCATCAAATGTTTGCGATGCAATAGCGCAAAAAAACAAAATTAAAGAGCAGCAAGAAATGCAATTCAAAAATGTAAGAACTAAAGTCGAAATCAAAACAAATTTAGAGTTCATAAATAACAATAAAAAGAACTTAAAAATGCAGAATATGCATTTGACGCCACGCCGCTTCAGCGTTACATGGAGGGGAAAACTACAAAAATTTCCCATGGTTAGTCTGACGACAAGGGAACTACATGATCTGCCTGCCACTGAGGATATTTTACGTCAACACTATGGTCCGAACCGGGTGTGAAATTTAAATCAAAAAGCCATCGCTGGGATTCGAACCCGAATCACCTCATTTGGAGGAAAGTGCTTTATCCCCTAAGCCACCACGACTTCCTCTTAGCATTGTCGATATTCCTCACAGCTAAAATAACTATGCGCTTAGCGGTGTTTGGATGCTGGGAAGTTGAAGTTTTTGGGTACCTAGCATAGTGCTGGGGATGACGAGGGCAAACAAACTCATGGATCTAGTTTTATTCAGATTTGAACGATAGGAAAGAAGACAGTTTTTGAACGTACACGAGAGGTTCCTAGTAAGTGCTCAGAATCGAAAAACTCCCTCATCAACTTTTCGCGCTCGCTGTTTATCACCAAAAATAAGCACCCAAAACAAAGGAGAAAAACTATGGACCTAATTTTTATATTAATTAATATTAATTTTGGATTCATTTTTGAAATTATAAATTGATACACTGTAGGAAAGAAATTCTCAAAATTGTGCAAAATACGTCAAAATAGCACCGAATTTGTCGTATTTGAAAACCGCTTTGTATTCAAAAGTGAAACAGCATATACTCATTTTTTAGCAAAATGCATAGTCAATGGTACAAATAGCATATATTAATTTCCAATTTCAATGGTACAATAGTTGCAATTTAGAAAATATGCTCCCAATAGCTTAGTCAGGTGAGCGATAATCAGTGAGCATAAATTTCACTTTTTGCTGATTTCGCTAATATTTTAAAAACATTTTAGCGAATGGAATGCATATATGCCAATAAGGGGCTCACTATATATAGCCTCCTAACTCTGTCCGGACTGATGACGATGGTGTTCAGAGTCCCTAGAAGTCCTTGGTTCTAATATTGACGGCAGCCAACGAACATCTAACTCCACATGCATTTTGCTCAAGTCTGCTTCAGTTTTGAATGCATAAATCTCCGGAGCTATTTTGACTCATTTTTGCTCAATTTTGAGAAAAGCGCTTTTTACAGTATAATATCCTTAGGTTTACGGCATAAATACATTGTATAGATCCAAGAAATACAAGAATAACAGGCTTGCATGATTACTTCGATTAACTTCCACTTAAAATGTGGAGTGCTTGTGTCGAGTACCCTCTTAAGAGAAACAGTTGACATAGCAGCTTTTATCTCCCATTCGTATCTTAAGCTCTCATATTTGAATAGGAAAATATATTCTCGAACATTCTCCTTGAATGAATTGCTTACACATCTTATCGTTAGATACGATAAAATAAGAAAAAACCTTTATGGTCACTACAACAAAACACAATTTATCGATATAAATATGCTTATAAAATTTTTATTTATTTTTTACTCTTTAGATAATAAGTGTTTAACAATTATTTCAGTTTAACAAAAGAAATATTTTTCATTACATTCAATTCAAGCATACATAACATTAAAGTTAGTTAACAAACACTCAGTTAAATCATGGAATGATGCCGACTGATGCAAAATAATATGCAATCTGGAAAGCTTAGAACCTCTAAATAGTCTCGGCAACATTATAAAATTTTCAGAACATAGGCTTTATTATTTTCACAAATTTAAAAATTTAAAAGTTTTCACACTTAAGAACATGTTTATAAAAAAGGAGATGAAGTTTAATGTAAATAATCATTTATTTTTTAAAGGAAGAAAGTTTATCTTGGCATCAAATTTTATCTTAATCTGTAGCAGTTGTGTTTTCAGTTTATGACAGTTGTTTCAATAATTTTTATTTAAATAAGACATAAAAGAAATTATATTTTTATTGGATTCAAATAGTGTGTAGGTTGGATAAATTTCAACGAATTTGGGGACTCTATAGGTTACTATTAGTCAGGTTTTACGTAAACGGGAAAATTTTTAAATAATTAAGTTTTTGATTGGAACCCTCAGGGCAATAGAAAAAGAGGAAGACCTCAAAATATTTGGGGAGGACGATTCTAAGTGGATTGAAAACGGTAGGAAAGACATGGGGAGCAATAAATAAGTAAAAACTTTTTATTCCCTTTTACAATTTTCTTTTTAATTCGATTTATAACTCACTTCTCAATTACAATAATAGCTTTAATGTAAAGCAAATTTAAATAAAATTTTATTTTTATGTTGCAGTAACTCGTAATGTTAATTAGATTTTCATAACTTGATACATGTAAGCAGAGTATTAAAATATAATGAAATTGAACGTATTTTGTTAAATTGAATTGTTTGGTTTTAATTAAAATAAAAAAACATATTAATTTTTTTTTATCATTCGAGAAGGGTCTGAATGCCCATAGGTACACCATTGTTTAAAATGAAACCAGGAATGATAAACCAATAGTTTTCCGAAATAAATAAATTACTTAAAGAACTCACTCTAAAGCCTCAAAATATATTTGCAGAAGGCTTGAAAATTCTCTGCAAATATATTTGCAGAGAAATTGTGAGTTATTAACACACCCTTCTCAGTAAATATAACCATAAAAGCAGACCCTTCAAAATATCTATCTCTTAAGTGCATGTTTCATATTTTCCACATCTAACGTTATTTTTTTTAATATATCTTGATGTCATCACAATATTTTCCCCAAAACAGGGCGCTTTTAAATTATTCACGCTTTTAACTGATTTTTTTCTTTCAGAAAAAAATTATTTTTCATGAATAATTTAAAAACTGTTTCATTTCAAAATAATTCGTTATTTAATGCAAATTTTAATTCTCTAGTAGACTCAATTTTACTCATTTTTTATTTTACCTCTTTTTTTTTTTAAAAAAAAAAAGAAAGGTTAAAGTTCGATTATCTTGGTTTTATGGTATGTTTTTTATCTGTGGTAAAAATGCTTAAGCTTCGAAAACTCATACCATATTGCCTGTTTTGTTGTACAGTAGAATACAGAAAGTTAAAAAAGAAAGGTTAAAATTCGATTATCTTGGTTTTATGGTGTCTTTTTTATCTGTGGTAAAAATACTTATCTACGAAAACTCATACCATATTGTTTGTTTTTTTGCAAAGTAGGATACAGAAAGTTAACGAATTCCAAAGTTAAGACAGATGGGTGTTTCATAATAATCTTCTTTAACATATATTTTTAAAATCCTTAAAAAATCATCATAGAATTTATCAAATAGGCTTAGCAAAAGTAAACCAATGGAAGAAGCTTATTTTTAGGATGAAATTTGAAAAAGGTCACAATAGTAAACTTCCCAATTTGACTAAACAAATATACTGCCTTTGATGAGTCTGACCTCAATGAGAAGGATTTCGTGACTTCATTTTGCTTTTAAAATTATATATTAAAGGCAGTAATTACGACACACCTCTGTTTATTTGCTGATACTAAAATTTAACTAGCATCACATAACATCCTTGCAAAAAAGCAGTGATGCTATATTGTGGGTAATTTTTGTGTGAACTGACTTGTTAATGTCATTTTTTCCAACTAATTTTTATAGTGTGAGATGATGATGATTAAACTATATATTGAATTAAATGTGTTTGCAATTAAAGTCAAAATAAAACCTCAGCTAAGTGATACATTTAAGAAAAAATAAACAATTCATGTTTTGAATAATCTACGCATATTTATAAGCAACTAAGAAAACAGTCTCTATTTTAACATACGTAAAAAAATCAAATTATTACTTGTAAATATTAATAATATTTTAACCTTTTAACTCATGCTAAATACTAAAGACCTACTATAAAAATTACTTTAATTTTTACTGTTAGAAGAGATACTAAGCAAAACATATTATTTTTTATTTTATTTTCTTCAGTTAATGGATTAATTAATTACTCAAATATTATAAAATACTCTACGAATAAACAATATAGTATTACCCGCATTATTAAATTTCAATTAAGAAACGCTTACGTATGTTGAATAACAAAATATTTATTTCACCACTTACACTATTGTTTTTATTACTTTTTAATAGAAAAATAAACATTTAATCAGAGATTTTAATGTTTTATAATTAAAACTTCATGTTTGTCTTTCTATCGTAAAAAGTATTAAATTTACAATATTTTACGATTTTTTTTCTTCATATTCAATCCATTAAATGAATGATATTTTAAACAAACAGGCACTATACTCTTCGTTTCTTAATTTAAAATGTCATCTTGTATCAACACAACGGAATTTTTATTTCAAAATAATTAAATTATTCTAATATTTATATGGAAGACAAAATGTTTTCAGCTATTTACGTGTTTATTTTTTTTAAATTATTATTAATTTATTTGTTTATTAATTTACTTTTTTACTATTTGTATTTGTCTAATTAGAACACATTTTTTTATGCAATATTATACGAACTAACCTCAAGATTGATGCTTTAAGTGTGCGCCTTCGTAATCTACCATTTATTTAAGAAGTAATTTCAGTATTTTGTATAGACGTGAATTGAGTTAAACCTAAATTTATACTAAACCAGAGTCAGAATCAGCTGTTATGAGCCAAACGAAAACGATATTGTTCAAACTGATATAACGTTGTTATAAACAATATACGACTATAAAAAGAGAAAAGAAATATCTGGAACAATTCGTGTTCGTGAGACCTGTGTTTACCTGAAGAAAGAGAACTTCTTGTAAAGATTTAATTGATTTGTAACATAGTTTAATGGCAAAAGCTTTTCAAATGAACACGGCTTAAGCTTTTTCAAATAAATAGTTAAGAGAAACTATCAAAAATGCATATTTAAAGCTACAAAAAATTCCTGGAACACCGAAAACTATATTTATTTGCCATCTGAACTGTAACAGCTTGTTATAAGTAAATATCAAAATAGCATATCCGATATGTATACTAGAATAGAATAATAATGTAGAACTTCATAACATTATTGTCTCACCGGTTAGCAAAAAAAAAAGGACCTGCATTTGACCAAGTAGTTATCGTTAGAATTCCTTATACTCCAATCATTTCAGAATTATACTTTAATTTATTTATGTTACAATGTAATAAAAGTTAAATATAATCCACTTAATTTGTCTCACATTTATTCGACTCATTTTCTTGCTAAACTTGATCAATATTAGTTTAAAACTGATAATATATTAGCAATACTAGGCCAGACATCAAGATAACAGATATTCAACAACAAAAATTATGTCATTCTATTTGGAGTAAACTTATCTCTAACCATGATAACGATATTTTTTTTTATTAAGTCGGATTAAATCAAAAATCTAATCTCAAGGTCTGTTAGAGATTTTATTTATTTTTTTATGATATTCAATCTTGAAAACGTAATAACATTTTTATTTCAAACAAAAAGTATCCTGTTAAAAAAATTGATTTTTTTTATTTTTTAAACATTCAAGTAGAGTATTATAGTTTTTCTTAATATATTTTTATGCATATATTGATTTAATTCCATTTTTAATGAAGCGTTTTGTTAATAATAAGGAACTTACTATAACAATTGAAAAATTATAGATATAGTACTTCATTTATTAATTTAATATATCTCATTATTTACAACAAATCATACATGCAAATAGATACATATGATATATTTAAAATATATTATATATATATATTTGAAAATCACAATATGAGATACATATTCACGCAATTTAAATAAATAAAATCTCGCATCGATATTTTCATTAAAACGTTGAAACGTCCCTGTAGCAATCAATATGTAATCAATATAGAATTTTATAAAAATTGAACATTCTTGAAAAAATCCGCGATTAAAAAACTTAAAATGCTATTAATATATGTATATATTTTAATATATATATATA
>NC_092210.1:84816418-84896107 GCF_043381705.1 Parasteatoda tepidariorum | reverse complement strand
TTTTCAATATTAAAAATATTATTATGTAAAAATATTTATAGATTAAAAATATTTCATTTTAAAAATTTTCTTCTCTTTTCATTAATCTTTATTACTTTTCATGTTCTCTCTATTTATTTTTCACTATTTTCTTTTTATTCTTTTAGTCTTCATTGTACTATATATATATATTATATATCACTAAAGAAAGAAGAGATTAACATAGAAAATAAAGTAAATGTAATAAGTTTTATTTACTGCGCATAAAACAAATAAAATCAGATTACAAAGAAAACAAGGACAGAGAGACAGAGATTAAAATCACGGACACTTTGCGACATTGGCTCACTGACAATTACTTTTGTATTGTAATTTCAGAAATCTTTAAAATCATCATGAATATGATATTTTGTTCCTTTTTTTAGAGCAAAAATTAGACAACAATGCAAATTCTGAAGATGAAGGTCATCATCATGAAGGTTTTCCCATATCCGACTTCGTCATTTTATGCGGATTCATAGCACTATTTATAATTGAAGAGCTTTTTCAATTCCTATCATACAAATGTCAAAAGAGAGCCATAGAAAGATCTCGAAAAATTCCCTTCTGCAGTTGTGCGAAACGCCATACTGAATGTAGCAGAACATTCAAAGCAGCTAATCCAGCAGAACAGACACTTTTCGGATTAGAGAAACAAACCACTGAATTAGAGAAGGAGTCTCCCTATCATACCTGCTTGTCTCCCAATAGGTAGTACCACCTTTCACTCAATTGATCTAAACGATTTTTATTAATATTCACATAATGCAATCGGGAAAGTTTTAAAAAATACAATTGATTTTGTTTCATACTTTATTAGGCCTACCCAAGTAGCACAATTCACGAACACGATATCGTAAAAACTTAGCCTTGAACATTTTACAATATCGTAGCGAAACATTGTACTATATAAAAATGAACCCCTTTATAACGTATATCCAATATCGCGAAACGATATTGTTCGATATTGTAAAAACGTTGGGGAATCTTGGTATTTCGGATATCTCTAAATTTATATTTTAAATTTATTTTATAGAATTATAACAATTTGAAGTCATTTTTTGTCTTTTAAATGATTAATTTTGATTTAAGAACACAATAAAGTTTAAAATGAAAAGTTTTACAAACAGACTTTTATTGAGAAATCGACGGGAATCGTACAATATCATACACACAATGTCGGTCGATGTAGACTAAAGCTGTTACAATATCCCTGTGCTGCTTGAGTAGGGGGTTAGCGTGACTCCCCTCCAATCAACTACTTTTCTTCAAGTTTACTTTTCTTTTTTCGCATCTTAACAGTGTTGTGAATTAAAGGCATTAAAATGATCAAAGTTTAAACTTTTCATATTATAATATACCCCTATAACTTTGATCCAAAAAATATTTTTTTCATGAGGTTTTACTGAATTAACTTAATTTTGGAAATTTATATAATAATGATTAAAAGTAAACTTAGAAATCATGGAAATTTGTAATAGCGTTAATTTTTTGAAGAACATCATCAGACTTGAAATTGCTTTACAGTGTCTTTTGGATGACAGATACACGTCTCTCTAGAGATAGGTTAATGTAATAACAGATAATACTACAACCTTACAGTTAAATACAGAAAGTATCTGATGAATTTAAAGAAAAAAAAATATTTCTAAAAAAATCGCTTTTGAAAAGGTTTTAATTTTTTTTGGCATGTAAAACTAACTTACTTAAATGCCAGTTTATTTATAGAGATTTAAATAATAAAAAAATATGTCTGAGCAATTCATCTCGAAAAAGAATTCGAAGAATATCTATCTAATCTGCACCAAATTTTTCCATAAAATAAAACCTTATAAATAGCTCAAAAGTTATAAATATGCCCATATTGCACATGCACACACCTAATGAAATGTAAATAAACTCACCAACTTAATGCATAACAAAATTAAAAGCGAAAAAAAGAATTCAAAAAAAATTATCAAACAGCAGCGGTCGCCATAGCAACGCATGCGCACTGTTTACTATTACTCTTGATTATTGTAGTTGAAAAGTGAGATCGCCATGAAATCAAAACCAAGACTCATTTTGCGAATGGATAAAAAAAAGTAAAATTTAAATCAAAGCAGGTGTGTCTGATACAGGATAGTCCTAGTTTTATTAAAGTTATGTCAGTGGGATCGGATCCTCTCTAGACTATACCTGACTAGGCCTCGTTTGACAAAATAATGTTTTGTTCGCTTGATAACGCTTTCCTATTCTTTCATTCTACTTAAAAAATAATTAGTAGAAACTTGAGAAATTATTATTAAATAAAAAGAAAATTGATCTGTGACAACTAATTCGATTCGAAATGAACAACTTGTGAGTGAGAAATATTATGCTGGCCACTCTCCAGTCCGCAAAAAAAAGGTACTATGGAGTTGAAACACACGATTTTAAAAAAAATAAAAAGAAAGAAAGAATGATGAATGACAAACAATCTCGTGGGTTGTTGAGCATGGCTTAAATGAAAAGTGTAAAAAAATATTATGAAGAAAAAAAAACCTGATGATTCAAAAAGAACTAATCTCTATTACGTACCTTATTTTAACGAAGTTCGATTTCTATCTAATATTAGTATACCTTGAACAAACTCAAATTAAAAATCTTCAGAGAAGGATCGTTAAATGTATGTTCAACTAATACCTAGCCAACTTACCATGACCAAAGGCTTGACATAAAATATCCACAGACATAGACAGATTATGGATTGAATATCTGTGGTTGAAAATCTGGAACATTTAAAATTAAAACATGCCTCTCACCCGTTATCATAATTGAATTTAAGCAATTAGCGAAAGCATTTAAGATCATTTGATGCATCATAACTTAATTGATATTTGTGTCCTAGTAGTACTTACGTCGCACTAGAACTGCCCAACGGGCTTTTGGCGACGATCAGAAAAACTTCCCTTCAGATAATCCGAAAATATGTCATCACAATTTCGATCTTCTGTAGAAGGGATGGCTCGTCCGCTTTGGTAGTCCAACGAAGTCTAGTACTTTACGGCAGAACAGTTTGATAAGGAACCGCGCACACTTGGTTCCTTCACATGCTTGTCAAAGCGGTCACCCACACGCTCACTGACCACTGCCAGTGGGACTCGATTTCGTAATCTAATGGAAACCGGGTCTTACGATCAGCCCACTGTACACATCACTGTTTTTAATAACAAATCTTATTTCATAAATTCATGTACTAACTCATTTATTTATGAACCAGCATTTTAAATTTTTTATGATTCATAATCTTTTACAGAAACAACGATGCAGCTGATGCGGGACGTAGACTAATTCAGTCGTCAATTATTTCCCAAGTGGTACCTAACTACGGAGCAATGGCAACCATTACAGAACTAAATGCTAATCAACCTATACCCATTTTGGCTCCACCGATAATAATTGGTGAGGAAGGAAATGTGATTTCCCAACTGCCTAAAGATTACAGGCCCTATACAACTTTCTTCTTGCTTGCAATAGTGTTAGGCATTCATAACTTTTTTCAGGGTTTAGCACTCGGACATACGGTAGATTGTTTCACTTGGAATCATCTGATCCAATGTACAATGCTAATCATATTATCATTCGCAGTAGGGAGTGTCATTTCGCAAGATGGAGATACTTCTTTACCAGTCATATGCTACATAGGGTTGTTATCGATCATGTGTCCATTAGGAATATCAATGACGATGATTTTCAACAATACATTGGGAAAAATCTCGCACTTAACGAAGGCAATCATTGCTGCAACTTCGTGTGGTGGCTTATTGTATTTAACTTTCTTTGACTTATTACGGGGTCTTCCGCAAAACAACTCATCTAGCCCGGCTAAATTTGCTTGTTTTACACTTGGGGCTGCATTCATTGGGGTTCTGCAATACCTCGCTGTTATAACTTGATCAAAGAAATACTCTGAAACTAAACGGTTATGAGTATTCTTCAATCTTTAGATTTATGCAAGTAAGTGGTGATTTTAAAGAATCCAGTGAGGCAAAAACCAAAGGGAAGCAAGTAGTAAGTGATAATGGAACAGCATTTATTCTAAACATTCATTTTGACGGGATTGAATTTGTCAGAGTAGAGATAAGTTAGTCAATCTTTTATGCAATAAAGTTATTAAAATAAATTTTTAATACATTATAACTAGGAATTCTTAAATCAACTTCAGTAAAATTGCAAAGCCAAAGCAGATTTTGAATTGCTTAAGAACTAAAGCATGTTAGTTTAAATTTCCATTTTCTAACGCAACTCATTTATATAATTACAGCCTAAAGTTTCATTCATAAAACAAAAACTTCAAGTAAACTTTTTGGAATATTTATCCATAAATTAATAGTTTCTTTCTCACAAATATAACAACAAATTGAAATAATATTCAAGCGCTATTAAATTACTTTCTTTAAAACTGCAGCTATAAAAATATTTTTTTTAAAAAAAAGAAAGAAGGAAAGAAACACAGTCTACTTAATTCTAAAAAATTAGGATGAAGGAAATACTTACATATTGATTTGATGAGTTAAACATGCAAATAAAAAATGCCCCTTAGTAATTTGCGCCATATTGGATAATTCTTTTTCTAAATAATAGTTCATTTTAATGATGCACTGCAAGGTAAAAAGTAATTGCTATAGGTACGATGCAGCCGGAATAAAAAGAAATTAAAAATATTTAACCATAAATATTTAAATCTTCGCTTTAAATAATAGTAATATAATACAACAAGACGATCATCCACATTTAAAACTATCTGTAGCTTACTGTTTTTTGCTTAACTGGACTAGCGTTTGAAAAATAATTAAGAATTCTACATTTTACCCTTTTCTATTCAATATTTTCAATTTTAAAGTGGCAAACACACAGATTTAATACTTTTGGATTGATGTTTAAAATGTTGCACGTGTGTCCTAAGACTTCTTAGTAAGAACCCATATAAAGAGTTGAGGCAATCTAGTGATAAGGTATGTTTTAAAATAGTTCAGGATAGCATCTTTGGTGTGACATCCCAACTTTCTTGTGAGGAATAAGATGTTGTTCTGTATCGTTCAGATATCTAATAGAAATTAACCAAATGTGTTAAGTATCTAATTGGAAACAATACTAAGGAAGAGTTTGACAGAAAATGTCAAAATGTGGCTTATCACTTTATCGCTCCAAGCTCTTCATATATAACTGCACAAAATTTATCTATATTAACTTCTGCTGAATAAAGGCACATTTTTGATTTGCTTCAAAAATAATATCAAACGATATGAATATGATCATTCAAAATCAAAATACAATTTGTATAAATAAATTTATTTACAATATTCATGTGATTTTTCAATCAACATAGCTATAGTTCACTTTTATATACAGTTATATAAATATTTATTTTCACTTAAATGCAGCTTTTTTTTTTCGATAACATTCTTTAAAGGTTAAGTCAATAAAAACAGAAAGCACTTTTTCATTTAAATAGAAAACGGCACTGTTGTGAAACATATTTAAATAAATCAAAAGTAGCAACTGTCAAATTTAGAACAACAATAATTCTAAATATGTCCGGTAGAAAAATGTCAAGGTTTAACAGATAAAACAATTAAATTAAGATTTATGAAAAAATTAAAACTATAGAGTTTAAGACACGAATATTGATAAAAACATGATAATCTCAAAGTAGCTTACTTTCACTCTAATTTCAATGATTACTGACTGCTTGAAGAAAAACACTATTAACATCTACCATTCTTTATTTAACTTGCATGCAAACTAAAGCACATCACTTCATGCTATTTAAATATAAAGATGAATTATTATATAAAGGGTTATTTTATTTATAATTATTTTTTTGTTTCATAATTTTGTGCATTTACTTAGTTACTTACATTAACTTGCAAATAATACACTTTGCACTGAAGTGCACATAATTATTAGTTTAAATAGTAGTTTTGATTTTTCCTTTGCGTAAACCTGTGAAATTTTAGCTATTTTGAAAAAGCTCTTATAAATATAAAGCAACAAAAATATTTTTTATTTTACTTAGAGATTTGGTCAGGGACTTCTGAGAATAGAGGCTGCTGGGGTGGGGGACTAGAATTTAGTAAAGGGCAGTTATGAGAGTAATTTGACCAGACATTTGTTTTTAAATCTATGACGATTCGTTTTTATTTTTCAAGAAATAAAAACCTTACTACTTTTTCTTTCAATTGAACAAACCCATGAGGGAAGAATTATTTTGGTCAAATTAATCCTAAAATCTCCTTCAAAAAACCATTTCGTTTTTTATACTAGTCTCGCCCAGCAGCCGTTTCTTGCTCTTGGAATCCCTGAATTTCACATAGTAAATTAATGCATAAAAATTACAGCAAATCGTATGATGTTTTTGAAATTTGAAAATTCAGAGTTTTTAAACGTTAATGTTTTTAAAATATCAAACATGCTCAACTTAAATTCTTCAATTTAAACAATAAACTAAAAATTTATAATTTTATTTTTTTTAAAGTTTTGAGCAGTATTACTTTTAATACATATTGTAAACAAACGTAAAATTAACAACAAAAATCAGGGAAGCTGATACAGTTAAATATTTTCTTTTTAAACAAAAAGAGTGGCCTAGAAACAAATGGGGCATTATTTTGCAACATTGCAGCGTGATTTTTTTTATAACATAGGAATTTCTAAAGGATATTTAATAATATTTCCAAAACAGCAAAAAAACTTTAACACATCATCATACTTTAAAGGTAATTAAAAAGTCAAAAGAGAAAATTAATTATTAACTTTAAAAATACAATAGCAGAAAAGTTTTTTGAAATGAAGCAAAAAAGAGATCCATTCATACAAGAGTTTAAGGAACAAAACTAAATATCATAATTCATACTTTAACAAACTTATTTGACACAATTAAAACACAAAATCTTTAACATTGAACAGGTGAAGATTTAATTATGAATACTTATTCGTCAATATCTTTTAGGCACTTAAATTTGTTCATTATATTGTAAATCGCTCATATTTTCAATAACTGTGAGACACAACAGATAGCATCTTAGTGTTATTATTTGCATGTGATATCAGAAAGAATATTGGGAAATCATTACCAGGCATATATAAATAATCGCACACAACAACAATCAATGCATATTATTATACAAACTTTCAAACATTCTCCTCTCGTAATTTTAACTTTTCAAATCAATAATATTTTATTGGATACATATAGCCGAAAATTTTCATTTACAATCAATAAATTAAGAAATACTTTTCAAAAATATATGAAACCAAGTTTATAAATATACTTTTTAAAATGCAACAAAATTTTTTAATATTCTCTAATCCCAATGATTAAATAAAATAAGTAAAAACAATAACACAGAAGGTTCAAATATATATTAACTTTAGTCTTAGTTATTTTTCAATAAAATATAGAAGGATCTTTTTATTTTATAAAATTTTGAATTTAAAAAAAAATAATTTTTTTTTGGACAAGCCTTTTTTTAATCTAACGCCATAAAGATTTTCATATGCTTATGAAGAAAAGAAGCAAAAAACTAATTATAAAAGTAATTTCAAAAATATCAAGTAAGAAAAACTGTAACTTTAAACTAGGTAAATTAGAAAGCTAAAATTTATTAGCAGAATAGTTGGGAGTATTTTATTTCTAAAAACAACAAAAAATTGATAGTACAATAATTTTAACCAAGTTTGGATTTCGTCGCTTAAGCTTATACAATCAATATAAAATTTACTGATGGATATGAATTACTTAATTTTAACCCTAGTAATAGTAAAATCCAAATTGAACTGACATTTTTTAATTAGTAAAAGATAGTGACTCTTATTTTAAGTTAATATCAGATGATTGTCAAGAAGTAATAACAAAAAGAATTATGGAACTTGAATCTAAACTTTTGGTGATGTAAACTTTTTGTCCCTACCTTCCCACATGCAGTATCTTAGTAGTAAATACTAAAAAGTATACAAAAATTATTCCTTTATAAAAAATTTTAAATTGTCAATATATAAATCCAATGAACCTAGTATATAAGACGGATATATAATCTCCAATATATAAAAATGAAATTGTAATGTTCTCCAATATTATTTCAGTCTTTTTTTCCTTCTTAGTATAAGGACCCTATGCTATCTGATTTAGATGCCCTTTCCTTTTTTGAGATGTTTTCTTATAACCCTGCATACATTATTTGTATACTTTATTATCTTTTTCACAACTGAATTCATACTTTCATGTTAAAAAGCAACATTTCTTAACTATGCTTTTAGAATTAGAACATCAAATACTGTAGATTGTACTAGTACATCATTAGAGTGATTTAGTAAGATTACAACAATTGTGGTACTATTAGATAATAGTATCATTACAATGTAATTTGGCAGTTCTTAAAAAAATTTTAATGAGAAATATAAATGTAAATAACAATAAAAAATATTCCTAATGTCTTGTAAATAAATGGCCTGAAAAAAAATTGCAATGCTAAATCTGAAATGTCTAAAAGATTTAATTCAGTTTTTAACATAATTGAACAGAGGGGAAAACTAGTTATCAGAAAAAAATTCCAATTTTTAGTTCCTAGGAATGAGTTTGAATGTACTTTTTAACTTAATTAAAACTATGCAATGCAAACTAAAAATGTCTTTCTGACTTTAATGTAAAATTACATTTGAAATAAATAATATAGCACTGTCCTGCTATTTATCCATGTCTTAACCCATTTATTACATTAAGTTCAAATTAAATATTCTACTGTTAGTTCAGGTTAATCAAAGAATACCTCAATATATATAAAGAAATGTATGAAGGAATGCTTAAAAATTCAATTTTGATTTTTCTTTTCCACAAACAGTCACATAAAAAAACATAGATCTAAGTAAATTAAGAAAATTTAGTATTTAAAAAGATATGATAATGCTGTAAAAAGAAAATGACACTAAGATATGTACAAGCGACAGACTTTAACTTATTTAAGCATTATTGCACAAACTATTGACTTAAAGGTGCACTTAATAGTATTGCAAACTGCCATAACGTTAAGTACAATTTTACTTTGACCACTATAGGGGTTGATTTTGACAATGACAAGAATAATATGATATAGAAATTATATAATAAAATTAATATAATAAACCATTTGAAAAATTGGGCAAGGCTTCACCCTCTTAAGTATTCCTTGAATTTTTTAAATTTTATGCTGCAGACTACTCTGCATGAAATAAAATGTTTTCTCCATGTTATTTAAATGAAAAGTAGTACTTAACTAAACTCAGTGGCACAACAGCCCCTAGAGTGCCAAGGTCTACTGTGCCCATCTCAGTTTTCTTGACCTTGGGCTCTGGGGTGCAGGAGCAAATGTTCCAGATAAGTGGTCAGTCGATCGCGGAACCCCCAGTGTTTAGTTCCCAAACATGTTTGGTACTCATTTATCGACTCACTGAATGGATGAAAGGCTGAGCCAATCGGGCCGGCCCGAGGATTGAACCCAGGATTTGTGGCACGAGAGCGCAAAGAATAGTACATGACAAGAAAATTTCGGTACTTTTGCCCAAGGGTAAAATTGTAACCCCAACTCTTGAAGGGTAAATAAATGAAAAACACAAATATAGTTCTAAAAAGTTTAAGGTATTTATTGCTATTACAATATTTTATTAGTTTATATCTATATACAAGGCCTGTGCTAAGCATTTACCGCCTTGNGCCATAGAGGGCCAAGGTCTACTGTGCCCATCTCAGTTTTCTTGACCTTGGGCTCTGGGGTGCAGGAGCAAATGTTCCAGATAAGTGGTCAGTCGATCGCGGAACCCCCAGTGTTTAGTTCCCAAACATGTTTGGTACTCATTTATCGACTCACTGAAGGGATGAAAGGCTGAGTCAATCTGGCCGGCACGAGAGCGCAAAGAATAGTACATGACAAGAAAATTTCAGTACTTTTGCCCAAGGGTAAAATTGTAACCCCAACTCTTGGAGGGTAAATAGATGACAAACACAAATATAATTCTAAAAAGTTTAAGGTATTTATTGCTATTAAAATATTTTATTAGTTTATATCTATATACAGGGCCTGTGCTAAGCATTTACCGCCTTGTCAAATGCTATAAAATTGCAAATTTAGCAAAAAAATATTTGGTTTTGGCGAAAGCATTAGCGAATGATTTTTTTCTCATGAAAACAAAAATATCAATTCCCCTCAATCCAGATTTAAAAAAAAGGTCAAAGGGTACTTTTTGAACAAATCTTGTATTTTTCCATTGGATTAACAGTTATTTCCGTTAGATACATCACATATCCAATTAGAATTATATTAAGACCAGAGGAGAGATTGTGAGACAAACTATAGTAAAATACAGATCACCACGTCCGTTGCCGGATCAAGCGATATCACTTTGCAAATTATTTTCTTCAGTTTGTGCCAATAAAACAGATTATGTGGTATTATCATCCAATGCATATTATATCCTTAATGCATATTATCATCCAAATATTTTTGCAGAAAATGTGCTTTCTTGTTACAATAACATAAAGGTTTATCCTTACATTACTGCTCAAGTCTAAGAAATTATCGAAAATTAACCTCAACCTATTCCTATTTCTTTCCCTCAAAGATGATGAAACAACTACATTTTTCAGCCTCTCTCCCATTCATTGCTCCCTTACTCTTCCTCCATTGCAAAATAATTCGATTTAAATTTGCATTTTATAAAATAATTCAATTTAAAGTATAATTGCATTTTGATTTGAAGTTTTTTACGGAAAAAAATCGATCATAAAAAATTTGACTTTCGCTAAGAATTTTGAAATTTGTTTAAAACCTTTGATATTTTGCTAATTTACTGGCTAATAATTTGAAGTGCTTAACGTGGGCCCTAATATATTGTATTTAAAAAGTAAAATAATTTTTGTCATTGTAAGATCGCATCAGATCGTTAGATCGAAATCAGAATTTGACACAATGATTAAATAGTAATGGCTGACTTAAATTAGAAAATTTTAAAAACTTCCAGGCAATTTAACTATAATTTCTAATATATTGCAGTGAAAAATAAATTTTACCAGATATTTATGATAAAATCATATGTAACACCAAATCTTTGAACACAAGAAAAACAAATATTTCAGATAAGTTAGGGAGCCAAATTATACGGATAAATTTAACCTAAATTGAATCAATAAATGAAAAGTTGATTCATTTCATACACTAATTAAGTAGATATAAACAATATCACAGAAATTTATCCTTGAAAAATAAACAAAAAGGACAAAAAATATAATATGGAGATATTAAACTTTGTCTTTCTCTGTTTGCTAATCTAGCTAATTAATAAAATATAATTTGTTTTTAAATACCACACAACAAAGTACTTTATCTTCATAGTATTGCATATGTCCCATCCTAATGCAGGAAAAAGTCCTTGTTAAAAAGCTAATATAATATTTTTTTTCTATTGTTAAGCAATGTCAGGCTTCTTAGTGGATCAAAGAAAAAATCAGGTAAACATCAGGACATTTTTTTGGTACAGTATATATTACCAGACTACTTATAAGAAAGGCAAACAGCAAACTAAAAAAATGTTATGAATTGCTTTACATAAGTGCATTAAGAGCAGATTTTATCGTAAAAGGACAATAAAACATACTACTTTGAATTTCAGAATTACTTTGTTTACAACAGAATGTTTTAACAGTTTGCAGTATATTTTCATCAATTCATAATTACTTCAAATCAATGCATGGAAAATTTTTATAATACTGTTGCATTGCAAAAAATAGTCAGCATGAGCTAGTTAATATCCCTTTATAACAATATATAATTAAAATTAAATTAAAACCGAACTAAAGTTTCTTTAAACAAAAAGCTTTAATTGTTGATTTAAACTGATTAATTTTAAAATCAGATGAAAGAGACGAATCAATAATTGTGAAACTACTTAAGTCCACTCTACATAACTTGTTACTGATTTGCATGAATAATAAATAAGCATATGAAATCATCCCCATAAAAATTGAAATCATCACCATAAATCTAAAATCATCACCATAAAAATTTTCTAATTCAACTATCATTAATTAAAATAAAAAAGACGTAGGATCAAAATTGCAATTTTGATTCGTCAAATCTATTTCTTTTTTAAAAAATCCTTATTTATATTTGTAGAAAATGGGATGTTCTGAACTCACACACAAATCAGGACCAATATTTTTTATCAGGAATATCAGGACAACTACAAACTCTGCTATATCAAAAAAAATGAATGTAAAGAATAATTTAGTTATCTAACAAAGTGGGGCAAAAATTAAACCGGGTAAAACCAAATATTCAAAGAAAACTAACAACATATTTTAAAATACTCAATTGAGAGAACAAAAGGATTAGTAAAATAAAATAAAATAGACAAAACATGAGAAACAATAGCAAAAAGGCTGAAAAATGAGCACATAAAAATAATACCATTGAATAAATATAAATAATACCAAGCATTGCAACATTAATTAAATATAAAATGATCACAAAATAGAATGAATAAATAGAAAAAATGAATATCAATGAGAAGTTTGTAAAGTATACAACATACATCACATGCTATTTAATTTCATTACAAGACATTTTAGGAACGTATTTATCAGGAACTATTTAAATGAGCTGGTAATTTTAGAAAGTGAACACTTTGATTAAAAGAATTAATATCATGAACAACTTGAATATTTTCAGAAGAATAAAAAAAAAAGTGTCAGGCGTTGAACCAGACAAATGATTTTTCTTGCATCGTATGGTTTATTATAAGAGATTAAATGAAAAATTTCAATATTTAGAAATAATATGCTATGTGATACTATTAGATTGATCGAATATCTTAAAATGTTGTATGAAAGTAAGGAAATAGTAGGTATTAAAAAAAAACTGTTTCAAAAAATGATTATGAAAATGAATACTGTAATAAAAAAAGATTTTTTTCAACAAAAAAATAATAAAAAAACTTCAAAAATGCATTTAAAAATAAAACATTGCATGATAAAATTAAAGTAAATATGGGTTGTGTAAGTTTTTGTTTTAGATGAGTTGGAATTTTTTAAAGAAAAAAACAATCAACAAGTTGAATGAAGATATTAAATAAATATTATTTGGGCTATTTTAGCCTATTTGGGAAGCAATAACAATTTCTGATGGATTAACTATAATACAAGTAGTTTTATTTCATTGGAATCACTACTGTAAAGATAGAAAAATATGCAAGATGTATGTGTTACTCAAGATTTCAAGTTTGAAAGAAACTTAAAAAATTAACTCAGTACAGTAAAAATTAAAAAAAGATATAAAAGTTTTTTTGAGAATAAATAAATATATATTTGCAATCAAATTCTCAAAACAATTCCTTTTTGAAGTCCTTTAATTAATTCAATTTTAAAGTCATAAAATGTTAAAAAAATGAAATGAAATGTAATAAAAAGATTCAGCTTCAAATTAGATCAATATAATTAAACATGCAACTTTTTACAAAAACAATTTAAATTTTGGAACAATTCAGAGTCAGTCTCAGAAAACAAATATATTTTTAGAACAATCAAAATAAAAGCATTAAGAAACTATAAATTGCATAAAACCTACAGTAAATATCTTAAATATTAATCTTTAAAAAAATTCCTTATTTTTCAAATATAGGTAAAAATTCTTAAAACTCGTAACCGTGTTTAATGAAATTTTACAAAAAAAATTTGAAAGAAATTTGTCCTGCAAAATGAAAATTCTTCAAATAAAGTCCCATAACATCTTTATTAGTTTTTCATGGATACGTTCAAAAGTATAGATGAATTTGACTTGTAAAAGAAAGAAAAATTAATTAATTTCATGATACACAGAAAAAAATAAGCTCATGACTTGCATTTAAATAGATTCTGTCATAAGATGAAGATCAGTGTTTATTAAAAACTGAGTATCAGGATCGCTCATTAGAACCGTTACAGTGAAAAATTAATCTTATTCCCAGTATCAACTAAAATTGAATGATAAATTTTATAAGATCAAATGTATAAATTTTTCTGACAAAAAAACAAAGCCTTAAAAATCAGTACATAGAAACACCCATTATAGCTCATAAATATTTATTCCATCAAAATATTTCAAATGAAATTAATAGTTAATAATATTACGTCAAAAATTTACTTTGATACATTTCTTCAAAATAATTAATCTGTGAAAAAATAAAACACAATTGAAAAAAATAAAGAGTAAATTTTCAAAAATAAAAAAACAAGTTAAATGAATTCCAAATGTAAAAATGTGTGTTTTGGGTAATAATTTAAAGTAATAATTTTCATTTAAATCAAGTATTATTTCTACCTCGATGTTATTGATATGTTGAAAAAATAATTAAAAGTATTACATGTGGAGAGATACAACAAAAATTCTAATTATTATCAAATATTTTAACGACTTTCTAACATCAAAGCTGACAGTTTTAAGTTCTCTTTACCTTTAAGCTATAATAACTAATCATCAGTATCTAAGCAAATGAATCCACCTATTATTGATGGTGAAAAAATGTGGGCCAGCAAACCAGATTTAACACACACACACATGTGACAATGCTTGATGGTATCAAAATTAATCTAATTCAAAAATTGATTCAGTCCCACTAACTCAAGAATTAAAGCTGTAACGTTAACATGCGGTGCACACCATATGATTAGTTAAAAGTACCTAATTCAGTTATGATATATAACTCTACCTCGCAAAATAACTGATTATTGATGGTATATAGATTAACACAATCACTTGTGTTAAGCCAGCACAAATACAAATTTCCCAGCTATGATAAATGCACATTTGAAAAAGAAAAAAAAAAAGTTGAAAGTTTGCTTTTTTTTAGTTTTATCCTTAAAGTTTCATTCCAATTATCAGACACCCCTGAAACTAAGGGCATATCAGAAAAATGAAAACGTCAGATAATCATTAGACAATAACAATTCACTTTATTAATCGTCTAAATATTAACTGATTCTGCCTTGAGCCCTGATTTTTCAATTTCAGCAAAACGATCACTTTCATTCTGATTCTTTTCAGTTTAGTTTACAGACGAGGTGATCTGTGATCAAGGAGTTTTTGCACTAGTGCAGGTAACAAGACATATTCTGTTTGTAACACTGTGTCAGTTTAAGAATAAAATTACTAATATTAATCAGTGACATTAAAATCTAAAAAAAAAACTTCTTTTATTTTTTCTATCAAAAATAATGCAGGCCAAATTTGAGATGGATAGATGTTCTAGTAAAAGACTTTTTGGTCTAAAAAACTAAAAACTGGAAAATACTAGCAGGAAAAAAGTTAGCCTGGAAAAAATTTCTTGAGGAGGCCAAGGATGTCGAGCCATTGATAATGATGATCAAAAATAATGATACAATATCATTAAAAAATGACTGAAACATTTCTTTCATTGTTTAATTGTAGTTTTTCACAGTTGGTAACAGTCCTCACAACAGTAATTAGATTGATTTGAATGCAGTGTTAAATGGCTCAAGGTTAAAACAACAAAAAATCAGTAATTGCATAACATCAGCTGTAATTATGATGAAAGGAGTGTCAGGAATCTGTAAATGCTTGTAAAACAACTGAAGTCTTGTATGATTGTGTGTTGGATAATCAGGTTCCACAAATCGGGTGTGAATAAGCCTTAAAATATTAAACTATGAATGCTTTGAATATTCAAAATATTAACGTTTAAAAATCAAATTAGGTAAAAAATTAATTTAAAAAAATTCTAAATAAGTAATGCATTTAGTAAATGTACTAAGGAAGCTATAGATGATTATAGTTCAGACTTTGTATATTCAGAACATTGATTTAAAAATTTTCGTTTCATGTGAAATTGTTTCGTTGAAGTTTCATTTATAAATTTTTCATAAAATTTGGGAGTAAAAATGCATATATGCGTTTAGTTTTCAAAAATTAGCTTAAAATATATTTCAAAAAACTAAAGTATTTTGGGGAAACCACTGAAAATATTAAATTCTAAAGTATTTGAAATAACTTTTAGTAATCGAACATAGTGATCAAAATTATGTGTATTTCAAGATGAACAACATTAATATTCTCTGATTAAAAAAACTGAATTGTATTCTTTTTTACAATAGAAATATAAAATAAAAGATAGCATAATATAACAAATAAAGATAGACTCAAGACGGCTCGACTTTCTTAATCTAAGAGTTAATGTTACTAAATATATTTTATTTTAAATTGCTAGTTTCAAAGACATGGAAGCAAACAATATCTTTCTATAATTAATTAATTAATCAGTATTGCTAAAAAAATTATTTATAATAGTCAAAACATAGATTGTTACACAACTTGAGACTACAAAAATATAAACATAGTTTTATTATCATTTTTTCAAAGAAATCGCAAAATCAAAGAATTACATAGTTGGGAACACTTTCGTTATTATAATTTTAAAGTCACAAAATTGGATATTTGGATAAATAAACCAACTCTTAAACTGATAAGTGTTTTTTAATACTCCCCATAACCTTCATTAAAGTTTTATTGCTGATAATTCATAAAGTGTGAAGAAAAAAAATTTTATAGTCAAAATAACAATTACTGCAATTTTCCAGTCTTTGATCTAAAATCTCATTCTATATACAATTGCTTGAACACATAGAGAGTCTTCTATTAATGTATAGTATTTCACAAAAAAATTTATCATAGAAATATAAAAAAACATTTATCAAACAAAAAAGAAGTTTTTGCAGGACCAAAAATGAAGTAGAAAGAAAAATGAGTATTCCTCCAAAAATCTTAACTTCGCAATCTAAAATAAATAAGATTTACTAGTAGTTAATTAAATTAACTTAACAAAAATCATTCTTATTTTAATCGGAGTTAAATTACTATGAACAGAACAGCATGAAGTAAATACATGATAGAATCATCTCTTAGTTCAGCAAATTACATTTTGATACTCGTAATTGGACTTTTTGCTATATTTTTGCTTCAAACTAACTTTTAGAAATTATCGTTATACTACACTTCTGATTAGTTTCATTTCATATTGTACATTATAATTATTAAATATAAATATATACAAAACTATCAGACCTTTATATTTTTACAAAGTGTTTTACAGACTTAGATGTACTTAAATATAAACATGTAGTGAAAATCTATTAAAAAGGAAAATGCACAATTATTTATTTTTCCTAATATAAAGTACTCTGTTAATAAATAACTATTATTAAAACCTTCTCTTCCCTCAGGAAGAAAAAATACTGGAAAAATTAGACCATAAACATCACATTTGACTTATTTCTAGAATCATACAAAAACTAACACAAACAAACAAAAACTTTTGGTAAATAAGTCGCAACTGGAATGTTGGCACCATAAAAATCTATGTAGACTTTTTTATGATAGATCTGTACAATGATAAGCAATCGTAGTTGAGCACCAATTTTATGAAAAATTCCAAATGGCCTCAGAGCCTGACTATGAATAATTTAGGTCTAGAGCTTAGAGGCAAATTTTGAGTCTTTTATTGGGATTTTCGACAAAGTATCTTTATTTATAGGTTAGACGTTTTAAGTTTACATTTATCAAGAAAATCTAATAAATAATGCACTAAAATTAAAAAATAGAAATCATCCTACAGTTATTTTCCTTGAAGTCTAAGAGATAAAAAGATTTTTAAAAAAAAAGAAAGAAAGAAAGTGACCAAGGTCCTAGTACCTTTAGATAATCAAGCCCTGAGAGACGTTCATTGGATTCCATGAAAACAGTCATATGAGATGCAAAATTTACACATGAAATTTGAAATTCAAGCGCTAGGAATTGATTGCACTTTCAACAAAGATTGAATGTGAATCCATAGTTAGGTGAATACAGTCTTCAGTTTCTTCTTTTTTTTCATTGAAACATTTCATAAGAAAATCAATCACAGATCTTAGGGAGTTTTAAAGCCTATTTTTCTTGAACACTATTGCAATCACTTGTTATCGTAGAACTGGCTACTACACTCTTTTTTACAGGTGAAGACTTGGGACTAATACTAAACTTAGATTTAGCCTTGGGACTGTTATTTGGATCTGGTTCTTCCACTTCTCCAATACTTGTTTGGACTAGAGGTGTTTCCAACTCAGGATGTTGAGCCATTCTAGTTCTCAGAAGATAAGCATATGTTCGATATCTTGTTAGCTGAAAAAGGGAATGACTTTAAAATTCAAACAAAAACATTATTTTTATGCCAGTTAAATTAGAAATAAAAGTTTGTGAAATTTTATTGTGTTTGAAGTTTAATTTCGTTAGAATGTAATTGCAATAATGGAAAAACTCATAAAGCTGACATTAATTAAATTTCAACAGACTAGCACCAATCCATAACTCCAATAAGCGATCGAGCACTTAGTGTCGAATGTATTTACTGAGGGTAGTGGATTAATTTTATCAAGATAACATGCATTGCAGGAATAAATATACTTCTAGAAAGCATGCACTAGAAAAATAAATACATTGTCTTGTTTGGGACTAATCAATGTTCCTTATATTATACAATAATTGCACTCAATTATAAAATTAAATAACAAATAAAAATAAACTATTAATCAAAACATAAATTGTGCAAAATATCAATACTCAGTTTCCAAAAAAAAAAAAAGAATTTTTTTTTATGCTTTCTAAAAAGATCAAACTTTAAATAGATATAGGAATTTTTTATCAGTAAAAGCCTGTTCTTTAATTTGTAGTGGTATATTGTTTAATATGTTTAATATTTCGCATTTTGTTAGAAACATGCATTTTGTTAGAATATGCATTTTGTTCAATAAGCATTTTGTTAGAAACAGAACATAGTTAGATGAAGATGTATCTTACGGATTTCATGACTTATAAAATTAAAAGATACTATAATTATGTAAACATCAATTGTAATATTGATCATCCGTCAGGTTTGCCACTATATTTTTTTTCAGGTTTCATAAATGAAAAAAGTAAGAATTTTTAAGTTCCTTTAAATTTTTTTTTTTTCTAAAACCTAATTTCTTAATAATTCAAGATTTGTCCTGTTCCATAGGAATCCTGCAATATAACTGCCTTTAATACAAAATGTACGTCAGAAGTTATAATATTCTCCAAAAACTATAAAATATGAAATAAAAGACGGTCTTTCTTTCAGTCAGAAAACCTTTCATATTCAAACTCAACTTGAATTGCTCATTTCTGTAAATGTAAAGAGGTAATAGTAGCTAAGCTAATTTCAAATACTTTTGAAAATTCTTTGGTAATCACACAAGCAAGTTTTCAAAGTCTAAAAAAGTGTTCAAGGAAAAAACAGACAAGAAGATGGGTAGAACAATTCAAAGGAACTTTGAACAAACCTATTCTAACTGAATTGGAAGACATTCCAGAACAACCAACTTATATCAAGTTAATATTAATGCAGATCCAATTACAAAACACACTATGCTTCAAGTAGCAAAATTGCTGACAGGGGAAAAAGTTGCTGGCAACAATAACCTACATGGGAAACTTTTTAAGGAGAGTTCAAAAGTTCTCTTTGTTAAGTGTAACTAGTAATATACTTACTAGAATTGACCTAAAAAGAATGAAAAAAGCTGTTTATAAGATCAGAACAGGGAGGCTTTAGAGCTAATTGATCATATCTAGATTATATAGCAGCACTACGAAAAATCGCTGAATAATTTATAGAATGGTAATTACAGTATCTTTGAACTTTATTGATTTTGAAAAGACCTTTCATAGTACCAATAGAGATCCACTACGGAATTTAATGAAGTATACAAAATCTCTGAATGTTTTTTTGTTTAAAAAAACTATTAAATAGATCCAAAAACTTATCAGAATCCACATTAGCCAGCGGGTCAGAAAGCTTTGAGATAAATTTTGGTATTCACCAAGGAATTGCTTTTCTCACAGTCCTCTTTATTATTGACTTCATAGTGAATCAAATATTAAAAATATTTGGAAGAATTTAACAGGTTGTTGTTTCTATTTTTATCTTGATTTTGCAGGTGATCTCTGTTTCTTGACTAGTACCCTTCAAGATGTAAGAACAAATACAAACGTTTTAAGCACAAAGGTAAAGAAAATGGGGTTAAAGATAAACCAAAACAAACAAAAATTACAAAACTTAATTGCATAAAAGGCAAATAATGTCCACCTGGACAAACATAAGGAGGGAGAGCTTAACAGTTTCATATATTTAAGTTTTAAGTATAGTTAACAATAAAGGATGAATATTTAAACAAATAAAATGAAGCCCAGATAGGTCTTTCTACTTTAAACAGTTTCTGAAAGAATATTGACCGATTAAAGTATCCTTATTTCCAGAACATAACTAATGAATGTGTGAATAAGCTAGTACAGAAATGTGCAAGAATTTTTTGCATCTGTTTTATTTAGATTGTATTCAAAATATTATTAAACGACACCATTGCACTGTGTTTGTTACACTGTAAAATTATTTTGTTACTACCATTCACAGATTCTGTATAGTCTTTTATCAATCAAAATTATTGCAAAACATAAAATTTATCATAAAATAATAAATAAAAATGAGAAAATAATGCCCCTTTTAGATCAAACAATCTATACACATTGAGTTTAGAAATCCAAAGACGTAACAATATTATATTTGGAAGGATTTTTCAAATTGAAATGAACATAGAAATGTAATATCTTTCTTTTATTCAAATAGTGACCAATAAAATGCATATAATTAAAATAAAGAAATAATATCAGGAAACATTTCTTATCACTTGTAATATTCCTTTTGAAACTTATGCATTGGATATTGAATTTAAAATATAAATAAACAAGGAAAAAAAAATAGAAAAATATTTCCCTTATCAAAATGTGAAATTTTTGTCAACTTAACCTGTAATTTTTTTTTTTTTTAAAAAAGAGCAAAAATAGTAAATGTCAGTCATTAGTGCTAAATTTTTAATTTTTATTTTATTGAAAAACAAAGACTTCAATTAAAAATATTCTGCGAAATTTTAATTTCTGATACCTGCCATGTGTTAGTTTTAAGTAGCAAACATCTGCATGATATTATTGATAATTGAGACCAGGGATGGCTGGCTTAAACAACTGATGACCCTGGTTAAACAAACTGAGACCAGCGTTGGCTGGCTTAAAAAATGACCAAATGGGTTTTTTTTAAATATTTTATATAATTAAATTTTCTATTATTTAAATAAACATTAAAAAAAATGGAAATCTGGATTGTAACAAAGTGAAAAAAATATGAAGTTTTTTTACATTTTTGAGTTTTATTGCTAATAGAAATCTGTATTATTACAAAAAAACATAAATCTGCAATTTTAAAAATAGAAAAATGATTTTCCACAAAAATTTATGTTAAACAGCATTGGCATTTTGTTTAGAAGAAACTAAAAATGAC
Source organism: Parasteatoda tepidariorum (assembly GCF_043381705.1). NCBI lineage: Eukaryota > Metazoa > Arthropoda > Arachnida > Araneae > Theridiidae > Parasteatoda > Parasteatoda tepidariorum. Next base: position 84,874,669 of record NC_092210.1, on the reverse strand, counting down.
TCATATAAGTGTTTAACTAACTATAAGTATTATAAAAATTATTCATACAAATTAAATTTTATATAGTAACAGAAAGTATAAAGTTTATCACATTTATTTATTTTTGAAGTTTTATTTATTTATTTACTTATTTTATGGAGAATTTTAAAATCTATATATCATATACTGTAACAGTCAGTTTGAGTACTGAAACTTAACATTATTTGATTATACAAATTAGCTATTTGTAATAGGAAATTCAATTGTGTTTTAAGTAGTATCTATGATTAGCATGTGACTTGCTAATTTAGTGATAGAAATTAAATTCGATTATGTTACTTCAATAGCAAGATATTCTACTGCAAAACTAGTTATTTTTATCTTTTAAGAAATTCATAAGAAAATATTTCCAGAATTTTTTCTGCTTTTAAGTTTTTACTTGATATATTATATAGCATGAAAATTAACTCTATTCAACTAGATTGCAACTATAAATTGTGCAGTCAAAAGTATAAATAAGAATGAGGTGTTTTCTAAACTTTATTTTTTCAGTTTTATTTTAAAATTACTTTCTGTCACCAGTGTAAATAAATTTGTAATGTATCTATGCAGTTTGTTTATAGTCATTTATAACATAATTTTCAAAATACATTTTTAATAATATTTTCAAAAAAACTGTGAAAGAAAAATATTAAATTCACTAAAAATATTTCTACGTACAATCTCAAGTATTTCTTTCTTATTTATTTAAAGCTGTAATACGCCAATAAGAATTTTGCTAAACTTAAAATCCCAAAAGGTTAAAATAATTGATAAAAAAGAAATTGTTTACTTTTCAAACTGTTAGAACTAAAACGTACCTTTACTATTTTATATGCTTATATTTATGCAGTCAATTTTTATTTCTTCTTAACATTCTATGAAATTTAATTATTTTTTTTTAATTTAAAAAATACATTGCATTGAATACCTCAGCTTCATTTATATTAAAATTCGTATTCATAAAATAAATAAAAAACAAGTGCTTAATTTAGATCAATTAATTGATATTAAAACTATAAATTGTATACTGCTAAATAAGGACATTAATATAAATAATTCTGAATTATGACATTTCTTTATATACTAACAATCAAGGGGGTAAACTAATTTTTACATACATGCACTATTAAAAAAACAATTAGGTATTAAATAATTATTTGCTTGTTAAGGCAATTGTAATAAATATTCAAGATCTTTAGTTATATTTTTTTTATCATGTTCACATATTTATGAGCAAAAATTTATATTTTTGTTTGTATTCTTCAACAAAATATTAATCAATAGTTTAAAAGATCAAAGTGAAAAACTTTTTAATTTCCAAATTACTTTTAAGTTGGGGCTTACTTTTTTGTTTTAAATAAATCAGAAAAACTTCGCAGGGAAAACAACAGTTTTAAAATTTAAAGTATATTTAATTAGTTAGAGTAAAGAAAGGTACAATAGCAGATGATAAAGCAAAGTGACTGACAAAGAATTTACTGTTTGAATTTGGCGCACATTAAGGGTTGTCTCAATTTCAAGCGTGGAGATGTTTCTGGGTTCCCAAGCTGAAATGAACTCTGCGTCCGAGGAGGTGAAGTCGAGTGCCAACTCCTGGTGAATTAACTATATTTACGCATTATTCTTTTCGGTACAACAGACAGTTTTGGACTATAAATGGTTTGGTCATTGCTTGAACAAAATTATTTGACTACTATGTTTCAGTATCAGGTGAGGAAGTTAAATAAACTTAAGCTTTTCAGAAATGGTTTTAAATAAAATGATTGTTTCAGAATCGTTTTTCATATTATCAATTTCAAACTTTTATTTTAGAAAGAAATATAATAACCAGTAGCTCTCAGGAAAAATTATCTTAATTGAATTCAGAACTTCTGTAAATGCAGCTTTCAACTTTATTAATCTCAGTATTCTTTATTTATACATTCCTGAAGTTATTTATTTTCCTTTTTTTTAAATTTGATTCATTTATTTTATTTGATTGAATTAATCTTTCTCAGGGATTAGTTAATATTTTTATTGCTGAAAGCCACATTTGAAGCTAAATGATTCAATTTAAGAATATTCTATACCTCTATTAATAGCCTAGAATACCTCTATTAAACAACCTAGTTCTTAAACAAAGTAGACACTTCTTTAATACACTGAGAAACACAATGTTTCCAAACTTTTAATGTTCATGGTCCCCTTTTTCAATCAAAATTTTAGCCACAAACCCTCTGAAGTGAAATAACTCTATTACAATGCATAAAAGATAAATTACAAATTGAATTCTGATGTTCAGAATGGTAAATAATGTCATAAAATACAAAGAAAACATTGAGGTATCATGTGCAGTTTTCTCACTGGCTTTTGAAAAATATTAGAAAATAAGCTAATCTACTGAGAGAGAAAAAAAAGTCAAGTTTTTTAAAAAAAAAAAAAAAAAAAAAAAAATATTTTTATATTTTNAAAAGCGGTAGCAGTTACCGATTTGAATTCAAAAATTGTCTATAAAAACTTCCAAATTAACTGCATTTCGGAAGTTTTGAAAAGTCAAAAAAGAAAGAGAAATTCAACAGTTATGATACACAATCGTTCGTAATATTCATTGACATGGTTGTTGAAAAAACTAATGAGAGTTAAGCAGAAAATGATCATGATCTTCATAATTTTCTACATTAGAGTAAATAATCTCCACAAATTTTGTCAAAAATATTTACCCATGTAATCATTCTAAAATGTTCCCAAATTTCATAGCACATAATCATTACTAATGTACTTTAACTTTAATAATGATGAAAAGAGGTTGCTAATATTTTACTTTATATTAAACCTTTCACGGAATTCGTAATGCAGCCCATTCACCCCAAATTAATTTTAATTGGCCCACCCACACAGTTACAAGAGCCACCTGAGTTTGTAAAAAAAACTGAGCAGCTATTAAGTAAAGAGTATAATTAACTAAATAAAACTGCAGGCTTATTTTTATTTATTTAAATTGCTGAAAATTATAAAATCATATCATTGAATAATCAAAGCAACAATCAGATAGTATTTTTTCACCAAAATATATTTTAAAAAATAAATACATTTTAATTGAAGTAAAAATAACAATTTAATTGTACGATTATGCAATACAAAAAAAGAATTGAATACAAATTATGCAATACAGAGAACAAAAAAAAAAAATTAAACAAAAATGTCTTCATGAGATAATTGAATAATGAAATTAAATCGCTGGTTATTTCAAAAATTGAATTTTTTTTTATTTTTTCCAAATAAAAATTTTAGAATTGCTCAGAAAACAGTAAGAAGTAAACAAATATAAAAAAAAAATTTCTGCAGTATAACAAAAATTATAATTTTTAAAAAAAAAGCAAATTTAAGTTATTAAACCCACTTCATTTGTCAAATGTGCTTCTTTTTCCAAAAACTCTTGAGCAAATCTAGCTTTTAAAGTTTTCTCAGGTGTTCTAGTAACAAGTTCCTNAAAAAAAAAAAAAAAAAACGGTAGCAGTTACCGATTTGAATTCAAAAATTGTCTATAAAAACTTCCAAATTAACTGCATTTCAGAACTTTTGAAAATTCAAAAAAGAAATAGAAATTCAACAGTTATGATACACAATTGATCGTAATATTCATTGACATGGTAGTTGAAAAAACCAATGAGTGTTAAGCAGAAAATGATCATGATCTTCATATTTTCCAAATTAGAGTAAATAATTTCTCATTGCCCTTAGCATCTCCACAAATTTTGGCAAAAATATTTACCCGTGTAATCTTTCTAAAATGTTCCACAATTTTATAGCACATAATAATTACTAATGTACTTTAACTTCAAAAATGAGGAAAAGAGGTTGCTAATATTTTACTTTATATTAAACCTTTCACAGAATTCGTAATGCAGCCCTTTCACCCCCAAATTAATTTTAATTGGCCCTCCTACACAGTTAAAAAAACCACCTGAGTTTGTAGAAACAACTTTGAGCAGCTATTAAGTAAAGAGTGTTATTAACTAAATAAAACTGCAGGCTTATTTTTATTTATTTAAATTATTTAAAATTATAAAATCGTATCATTGAATAATCAAAACAACTATCAGATAGTATTTTTTCACTAAAATAAATTTTAAGAAATAAATACATTTTAATTGAAGTAATAATAACAATTTAATTGTACGATTATACAATACAGAAAAAGTATTGAATACAAATTATGCAATACAGAGGACAAAAAAAAGTTTTAAAACAAAAAAATTTGTTCATGAGATAATTGAATAATGAAATTAATTCGCTGGTTATTTTAAAAATTGCAGTTTTTTTATATTTTTCAAATAAAACTTTTAGAATTATTCAGAAAACAGTGAGAAGTAAACAAATATAAAAAAAAAGGTATTTTTCTGCAGTAAAACAAAAATTATTAATTTTTTAAAAAAGCAAATTTAAGTTAGTAAACCCACTTCATTTGTCAAATGTGCTTCTTTTTCCAAAAACTCTTGAGCAAATCGAGCTTTTAAAGTTTTCTCAGGTGTTCTAGTAACAAGTTCCTCGTATTCCTTCTCTAACCACACAATTCTATTCTCATGATCTTGAAGTTGCTCTCGCTAAAGAAAACAGAAATGCATAAATAATTTACATACATAAACAACATAAGATTTATGTACTCTTACATGAGTTCATGTTATACATTTTTATTTATGGCTTCAAAGCAAAATTTCTTAAAAAATTCCTTACATTTTAGATAATATGCTATGAAGAAAAAAAAAAGTCATTAAAAATTACAGATAAACATGAGAATGAGAGCAATGTTAACATAATGCCCTAGATTGTTGTGTAAGAAAACAGAAATATTTATAAATGAACTTCAGTAAAATTTCTATCGTTGCGTAAGACTGTGAGTTCCATTTAAATATTGATTTATATTATAAATACATAATAATACATTTCAGATTCTTTTGCTTATCATGCAGTTTGAAAATCAAAACTGAACATATTTCTCCCTTTTCTAATGAAAAAAAAATTATGTAAATTTAATAACAAAACAAAACTAGTCATTCAATAATATTCCTATAGTTAGTTATAAATATTTTATTCATCAATTGCCACAATTAATCAAAATAAATTTTAAAATAATAAACTACCAGCTTACACAGTGTAGATCACAGCTGCTCAAACGATATCTTTTATTTAAAATTAAAATGAACAAACCACCTCGTTCTCTCAATAGGAATAAAAATAAAGTGAATAACTGTTTCAAAATATTAAAGATAGTTACAAATCTAAGGTTTCAACTGTATTATAAACTAAATCTTATGGAAACAAACACGAGAGGTCAAAAAAGCAATAGTCAGTCATGCTATGGCATCATTGACGAGCCTAAGACTTCTGGTAGAATTTGTATTTTAGAATAGGTGGTGAATTATAACCTCTTGCAAAGCAACACAGAGGCATGGATTCTTAATGCATTGTTACAACACTGGAGGTGGCACTATGATACCTTAGGGATAGTTTTCTGGCATGCTCTACATTTATTTTAAGTACAAGGTAGTTTAAATCTGACAAATATTTGAACAATATTGATGACCAATTATAATAAGTACTGTAATATTGATAATTTATGAGTGAGGGGTACTTTCAACAGTATAATACTTCATACCATACTGCTTGTATTGTAAAGGAAGGATTTAAAGAACATGGAGATAAATTTTGCTGTGTTGAACTTCACCATTCTCAGATCTCAACTACTATAGACCATTTGCAGAATAAAATTGAAAGAGTCATTGAACTTTAAGAGCCAAACAAAATGTCTCACATGACCAAACAAAAACTTTTAGTTTCCATGCTATGAAGTCAAGAGACTAGCAATAATAAAATGGTCATTCAGTGTAACAGACTGATTGAAGATTGTACAGTAAATAAATAAATCATTCAAGATAATGAATCCATTAAGCTTTAAGAAAAAGATAGAATTTTAACACTTTCGCTATCAGCAGTATCAAAAGTCAGTTTTAAAATTTTTTCTTTAAATAAATCCTCCACTACTGATTCTTTGTCTTCTGTTAAATAGCTTTTAAATTAATTTAGTGATATCAATTTCTACCAGTTCCTTTTGTATATAAAAAATGATATACAATTTTTCTATTATGAGGTGCCTTTTGACACTTTAAAAGATTTCATAAGAGTGTCAAATTTTAAACAATTTAGCATGCAATTCCTTATTTTCATAATATACTTAACATATAACACAATTTTGTGGCAAAATATTATTTATAATCACATTACAGAATCTTGAGTTTGGCAGCAACAGAGAATATAGGAACTATTGCAGAATATTGATAATTGTATGTTTTTTAGCAGGTTGCTTTATAGTGCATATAAATGCTGTAGCTAATTCCAAAAAATTGAATAACATTGTCCTTTAAAGGGCAAAAGGATGCTTTTGGTCAAAATAGGCATACAAAAGCTTGGAACATATATATGCACTAATTTATTACTGAACAATACCAAGGCAAACTGTTCTGCTATGCAGCAAAGCAACTAAATTAAAATTCTATAAAAATTAGACCTAATAGTCAGGAAGAGAATTGAGATTGTCAATTCAATTATTTATAATGTAAAGTAGAGGAAAACTATATTTAATTAAAAATTTCATTGACTTCAAAAAAATATGAGGATCATGAAGGAAGTCCACATGTTTCAGGGTCTCGAAAATAGGTGCCGAGAATTGCCAAATGTTAATGAAAAAAATAAAAGTGACTGAAACAAAGTGTAGTGTTACCTACAAAAAAAATGGAAAATAATTGTGAAAAAGAAAACTACAAAAACCATGGTAGCCAAGAGTTAATTAGAAAAAAATAAGGATGGAAAAACTAATCTATAAAAACCGCTTTCGCCCAGAGAGGCAAATCAGGGCAAAATGCATTTACATATTTTATGGAGAGGTGGTGAGGAAGTCATGCGGTTAACAAGGGAATCAACATTCATATGAATGAAACAAGATTCCAGGGCGACAAGATCAGTTGATGTGACAGGGGTGAAAATAATTTTGACACTGTCTAAATGGAATTTATAGCCAAGATTCTAACAATTTGAAACAATGATGATTTGTCTCAATCTTGATCATAGACGTAACTATCCTTTAATCTAAATTTTTATGAGAATAAATTGACTTTAATTTTGTTAACAGTCCGAAAAATGACTTTAAAACCAAAACGGGATAATAGAAACTGTACAGCTAACAGGAGAGAAAAAAGGTATAGTGACCTAGTTTACTGAAAGGATTAGCAAAAAAGGAGAGTTTGGGTTTAGTGAGTTTAACAAGAGCTGAATCAACTATTTAAGTGTTAAATACCATGATTTAACCCTTCAGTAAGGAGAGTAAGCAGAGGAAGTGAAGTTCAGAGTTTAAAGAAGAAGAATGAAAGCAAAGATTAAAGATGCAGAAATAAAAGTATGAAATGCAGAAATTTTCAGGCAATGTGATTAGAGCTACAAGAGGAGTTAAAAAATTTGAAGATTTTTCAATTAAGTATATCATTCTGCTGCAGTTTTTTGGGATTATTTATTTAGAAGAACATTATTTTAACACTCAAATGAATTCAGTTAAAACAAAGGTTTTGTGTTACTCATAACAGAACTTCCTGAATAACATTATCAATTAAATAAGAGTAAAAATTTAATAACTAGTAAAACTTAAAATTAGTCTAAGGTATCTATAATGATTCTGTGATGAAACAATAAATTTCATTAAGTAGTAACTACTAAAAAATTCAATGCAACATTAATGCTGAAATATGATCTACAGTATCATTAACTCACAAGCATACATATATTATATAAGTACATGTCTAAAGCAAATATACATTTCATTAAAAAATTTAAACCCTTCACAGATATAAATATTATTTCAAAGCACTTTTCTTTATACTCTTATCTCATAATCCTTATTTTTTTTAATTTCAACATATTATTATTAATTGTTTCATAAAGTGTGATTGTTTTTATTCCCCCCTTATAACTAAAGCCAATACAAACAATACAAATCATATTTATACTCTATTAGCTGATATATAAATGTGTAAGAGTTTTCTAATTTTTTTACATACAAGGGGGCTGAGCCCTCTGTTCGCTGATGCTCACCAAATTATATAACTTTAACTTAAACTGTAAAGTAGAATTACGTGATTCTAAAAATAATAATAAAAACAATCCACCTAAACTCTTAATTTAGAAATCAAACAAAATCAAAAACGTAATAATAACAGTGCATGCAATGTTAATAACAGTGCAGTACATGTAATGCATGTATTTAAACTATAACTTTATGACTTATATAAATTTTATGCTGATGACAACTAAAGCAATGTAAAAATTAATGTTGGAAAACTGAATTCTACCATGTGATTTTCCAGTCTATAAAAATGGAACAAAAAATAACAATAGAAAATGTGGCACCATAATTAGATCTTTATATCTAGTAAGAAGATGTAAAACATACAAGCATAATACAATTATATCAAATACCAAAGAAATTAGTATTTAATTAAAAGTTATCTATTTTCTTTTGGAATCATGTAAGTATAAAATTTATAGTGTAAAATTGGTTATTTTTTTAACTTTATTCTAATTTAGACAAAAATTTATTTTCTAAATTATTAATTTTGCAATTTAATTTAATTAGCTTTACAATATATTTTCATCTCACCTTTTTAACCAAATTAAAATTTTAATTCTAAAACTTGTGTCCCTTTTTTTTAAATGAAATATTGAGCTTATTAAAATATCCCTAATACATTATTCCCATTTTTTTAATTCATTTTTAATAGAACAAAAACATTTCATTTCAACAACCATAATTGCTTCTCAAAGAAAAATTTTTATTAACATCTATACAAAAATAAGTAAATGAACTCACTTAAAAGATATAAAAATATAATCAATTTAAAATTAAATTGAATAAACTAAATGACATCATTATTTTTAACTAGACAAACACATATTTTCGCAACTGGAACATTCTAGTTTCTGAAACAAATTAATAACAAAAAAACATGCAACATAAAAATAAATGCAAATGCCATTAATTAAAAAAATACAAACTTCCTCGATAAAAAAATGAGTAAAGAAGAAGTAAATTAGTTTCATAAGAAGTATAGAAGAAGTTATTTAGTGCGATAAGTTTCTCAAACAGAAAAATTTTGTTAGTTACTGTTAGAAACTTGTTTATTTGTCATACAGAATTGAACTTGATTACTTTTGAACATTCAGTTCAAACACAAGACTTTACTGAGACATCAAAATTTATTATTGCTTGTTTTTTTTTCTAAATTTATAAATATATTTAAGCATTTATATGAAAATTTCAAAAGTGTAATTGTCATAAGGAAAGATATCTGAAACACAACCTTTGTACTCCTAAAAAAGTTTTTGCTTAAAATTTTTTTTTAAAAAATTCAGTTAAAAGAAAATTAAATATTATTGCAAAAAAAGGAGAAAATATTATCAGTTTTTAAGAACATTTTATCAAAAAAATAATTTAAAGTTCAAAGAAGAATAGAAGATAGTTTTAAATAATATCAAAGGTAATATAAAGGCATTTTCAACTGAATGAAAACTAAGTAATCAATGTAATTTTTTATTTTAAATCTTAACACATGGCATTATATTTCAAATTACTTCAAGGAAAAATATAAATAAATGTCTTCGGAATTTTTTGATTTGATTTTAAACCTCCTATTTTTGGCAACTTTTCTACATAAATTTACTTTTATTTCAACAATTACACAAATAATTTCAGATTTAAAGTAACTGATTTTTGCAGTTAATTGGAGTAAAGAAACAGTTTAACATATCACTAAAGAAAAAAGCCTGATGGAATAATAGCGTATCATTTCAATGGTTATTTCACTTAGGCAATTTTATAGACTACACTGAGCTTTTTATTTAAAATTAACTGATAAAGTGTACGATAAGTGGCACAATATTTTTTAAACAACACATCGTCCATATCAAAATCATTCAAGTCATGCCAAAAATAATAACAAAAGAGAAGTGACTTTGTTTCTGTAGCGTTTTTTATTGACTAATATAACGTTAATATTATAAACTTGAGTTATAGAAACTATTTTAAACTTGTATAAAAAAAATTCTAATAAATTTACCAAGTTCAATTTGGTGTGACTAACTGGTAACAAAGGCCTCTGAAATTTTCGTTGGCAGCCAACACCACTAGGCAATGGAGGTGATGATAAACTAGCAGCTACTAAATTAATGGTATCAACCCAACTTTCAAGTTCTTTTGAATCACTAAAATAATTATATCATAATATTAATAACAGATTTTAAATTAAATTAAAACTATTTTCAACAAATTCTTATTGTATAATTAGCAATCAGCTAACTAAATCTGTTGTAAATGTAAATCATTATCAATAGTGATAATTTCATAAACATAATACAGTAAAAAATAAATACTATTCTGTAACAGAGAACAAACAAAATTATGGATAAACCATTTAAGTTTTCCTCATTTTCCTTTAATAGTTATAAGCAATTTCAAATGACAGAACACATAAAAGATAGTACAAAACAACTATAATTGTATAAGACTGTATAATTTTACTGTGATCAAATGTTATTTGTATTAATAGTAGTACTATTATAATATGTCAAAATCAGATTAAAAATGATATTATTTCAGAATGAAAAATGTGATAAAGCTTAATAGAATCGATTGAAAACTAAATTTAGCTTCTGTCAAGATTAAAAGTAAGTGTTGTGTAAAAATGTGTTTTTATGGCAGTCAGTTCAAATAAGATTTACTGCACTAAGCTTCAAAACAGAGAGTATTATAAAAATTAATATGTTTTTGCATAAATGTTAGTTAAGTATTACATCTAAATTGTAAAACTTTTGATACAAATTTTGAACATATGATAACTCAAATAAACTCCAAAAATTTGGCACAAACGCTACTTAGAAGCTAGGTACATTTCATTATCATACACATTCATGAAGAAAATAGGCAATACATATTTGAAATTAGACATTTTAATAAAATGAAGGGGGGGGGGAAGCAAGAATTATTTTGTAGTGAATGTTAAATACTAGATTCTATAGTTACACAAAATGTATGCTGCATGTTGAAAGAAATATGATACTGCCATTAATTTTTTGAAAATCTGTTTGCTTGGCTTGCCTTACAATTGTCCAACAAAGGGTCCTAATTCCACCCATTGGCAGTTCTGCATGTGTCAAGCTGTAATTTTTGTTGTTGTCCAAAACACCAGTGTCATTGTTTTGTTAAACCCAAAATTTCAAAACCATCAGTTGGTTGATTTTTATAATTCAAAACAGTTTCATATACATATGCAAATATATTCAAACATTCAGGAAAATTATTTTTTAAACTTACAAATTTTTTTTTAAAATCAAAGTTGAATGACTTTGAGAAAAAAAATTTAAACCAAGGAATGAATAACGTTCATTCTAATATTGTACTTCATTACAATGCATGTGACATTTAGGATATTAATTATAAATATACATCCACCAAGCAATTCCAATGGGCTTCAAAACATTTGCAACCTGGCCTTTTATTAATGTGAAACAGTTTCATAAATGAAATCAAAAATTTTGAAACCATATAAAGTTGTAAAGTCTTGAAATTTCTCATGGTGATCATGAGTCATTTACTCAAGAATTTAAAAATGACTCTCTGCCTTAGAATGCATGACTATCATCTAGAATTCTAAGACATAAATCCATTAGGAAGAGGAAAATATCTTAAATGCCAGAAAAATATTTTGTAGAAATCAATACAAACAAAAACAAAATAATATAGATGATAAAAAAAATACCTAGTTTGAAAAAGATAAACAGCCTGTTCTGCTGTGTGCAATCTGAAAACATACTGCTTTTTAGTATAATCTACAGCTTTCTCCGCATAAGCATGATGAATACGAATGGAGTTATGGAGACTATCATACAACTGATTTTTCTTGAATCCATGCTCATCCTAAATATGAAAAGTGTACAACATAAAATTCTGGTCTTTAAATTCTAAGAAACATTTTAAAATTGGTAAATATTATTCACCTTGTGAAGGTATAAAACTAAATCTCTTAAAGTAGCATACAACATTTTCCAGCTTCTTCTCCCCAAAGGAGCTAAAATAATCAAAAGTATAGTTAGAAAAAGGAAAAATAATATATCATTAATTTTGAAAACACATTAAAATCTATTTGCTTGCTCTGAAATATAATCATGAAGTATAAATAAAAGTGATTTATCATGAAGTATAAATAAATGATTCATGAAGCATAAATAAATACATCTATTTATACTTCATGAAAATAGATATCTGTGTTACATAACATAGTTTACAGACTACAAATTTGATTCCTTGAAGAGGATACAAGGCTTTGAAGTTTACACACAATTTAATAAAATGAAAATAATGAAGTTAATCAAGTGAAGACAGCACATTTAATAATAAAAATTGATACTATTTAGAAAGAGCCACATAACATAAGAAAACTAAATATAATTTTTCTTAATCTAACATATGTGTTTTCAATGCAATTCTAACCATTTGATTACTCTAATTAAGTGAGAATAGAAATAGTGAAATAGCATTTCCCAATAGAAAGCCATTTTAACAGTTTGACGATGATGCTATCACAATACCTTTCAATCTATTATTACCGGTTTTCAACCTTTCGGCCATCACATAAGTTTCTTAAATTACTTTTCTCATGGCGCCAACATTTTTAACTGTAACCATAAACCCCACTATGCTTGAACACCCCGATCAATGCACATCCCATTGTTGATTGTGCTCAAAATAGGCGAGCTTGCTTTTAAACGCATTTTTCTCCTTTTCCGCATGCGTAAAAAATTTAATTTTTTCCTTATATTTTAGCTGTCCTGGTTTTTCTTAGAGTTGAATTTAGGCAAAATTCAGATAAGATAATTGCTTTCATATATACTTAGAATTAGTTTTATGCTAAAGCATGCTGAGAAGAAAACACAGGCTGCCTTCTAAGAATTCCACTGACATGATGGAGTCTCTGAACATTCTGATGCCTCTTAAAAATGATGTTGAAAAATTGGGACAGTTCTGAAATTTTAAAAATAAATAAATTTTGAACAAATCAGATCTCCATCAAGATCATCTATCCTCATTCATCTCCACACACACAGGGTACATCTCAGTGTAGAAGAAGTAATCAACATCAATTTTTTGGCTTGCATGAAAACGCTATCAAGTTTTCCTTTAAATAAAAGATTGTCACACTATACAAGCTGATGTTAAGAATATTGACAATATTTTCTCAAAAACAAATAGTTTTTATAACTGGTGAGTTCGGATTATGAAGTGATCCCAATAAATATGCAACAAGATTTGTGTTGTTGGCAAGCTGTAGAGAACAGAGTACTATAGCAATAAAAAACATTTTTTTCCACCATCATTGCCACAGTTCAAAATTTGCAATACAGTAGAGTCTCAAATACTCGAGTTTCTCATAAATCCAAGCCAATGAAAGAAATCAGTATTGCTCCCAAATAATGACAAACACACGCACGACACGTGGAACAATTACTACGCTTAATTTTACAATGAAGACAAAGACAGAATGCTGAAATGCAAAATTAAAGTTAGCGATCACCTCATTGATGAAGACGATTTGCCTCTCTTCAACCTGATAAAAAATTTCCAGGTTGCGAAAACACCGACATGACAGTGGTAGATGCATGGCTAAATAGAGATGAATAATTATAATTTTCAGATACTGCCACTGTAGAAATGATCGATGCTCTGGCAACGAACAGGAAAATCTGGAAAATTCCACGCAATGTATAAGTCACAGTGAAGGTCTCGCTGCTCTCTAGTCTCTAAAGCGATTCGTGGAGCAATAGCCCAACGCAACTCTAGCCATCAATATGCTGACATGAAAAAATAGCAGTGTGTTTAAACAGAAAAAAAACATTCGACAATTATTAAAGTACAATTAAGATGATGCAGTAACACAACAAATAATGTAACTTTTCGTAAAGCAAGAAATGCAGATCCTCTAATGTAAGTCAATTTTCTTTAAACCTAATACATTATTGAATTAAATACTAAAATTTACAAATTACTCTGTTACAATTATTTTAAAGTACAATTAAAATAATGCAGTAATACAAAAAAATAATGTAACTTTTGTGAAGCAGTAAATACACCCTGATCCTCTAATGTAAGTACATTTTCTTTAAATATAAAACATTTTTCAATTAAATACTGAAATTTGCAAATTACTCTGTTTCCATTTAATAAGATATTTACTAAATTTTATGCTTATGCTAATTTGAGCTTTTGCAAGATCAAGGTAGGCTCGGTCTCGTCCGGTCAAGACTATTCTGTAATTACAAACAAGAAGAAAAAAACATATATACCATATATTTTGGTTGTTACCAAAGATATATTGTACTCACTCTTTTTACCACTAGCATCTATACAACTTTTACGCATCACATAACCTTTTTTATATTCAGTAGCACAGGTTGGGTTTGGAACCTAAAAAGGTATAAATGAGAAAAGCATTAAAAAAACTAGTAAATATTCCTAAATCAATAATTCATCATTCCAAGAACAAAAACTGAGCAACATAACAATGGTACCCATAGACTATTAAAGTAACTTGTAGATATTTTCTATTTTATTTATTTTAAAATGACGTAGATATCTTAGATATCTCATTTTAAATATACAAATTGAATTCTAGCAAATGATTTTCAAGTGTAGATACAATTTAGCTTTCAGTTTATATTGCAAGAAATTTTTCTGAGTATTTCGTATGTCTACCTCAAATTTATAAAAGAAAATTTAGCATTTGCAATACTGAACCACATGTGCTTTTAGTAATAACAAGCATCACTGATGATTTAAATTTTGGGATGTTCATGATGCTGCCTCTTCGTATAGAAAACTCTGCAATTGGGAAAATGATGAAAACGAAAACTTTTAAAGAATATAATGACTTAAAATTTGATTATAAGAAAGAGGAAGGAAAAATTAGTTGAAATAACTTAAATTTCAAATTGTACACTTATTGTTATTAGAATAGAGTACATTACTTTCAGAAATTTAATGGCAACTAAAAATAAAGGAAACAGCTATCCATAAAACTGCTAAGCAACATTACTATTGGTATTTTCATAATATGCTTTAATATCACCTAAGTCAGAAACTTTTAAAACACATAAGGCAAAAAACACCCATAAAAATGTATAAAAAAGAATACAAACCAAATACATAACAAAAGATTATATATTTCTTGTATTATTATCCTTAATTATATTTTATTAATCATATTATATTAACTGCAATTTATTAATTATATTATATTGATTATAATTTATATGAAGTAATCAATTATATTAATTATAATATATTTTTTATAATTCTTTTACACTAATAAAAAAAAGAAACAAATACATATATAAAATAAAAAATACAAACAAAATAATAAAACAGATAATAAAAAATAATCATCTGACCCATGCTAATAGATTTAAGCCAAATTGATACATTAATTTATGTGTTATTTATTAAATTGAATTTTTTTTTTTAATTCATTAACTATTTTTCCATGCATTCAAATTTATAAGAAGTATTAAACATCATATATATATATAAAGATTAAAATATTTTTATTTCAGGAATGTCCAAGATTCTCTTTTTTTTATTATTATTACTACATTCTTTTTTACAAGGACTTTAAAAATGTGTTTTAAGGGGAAAATAAAAAGATAATATAATTTTAAATAAACAAAACTTTTAAATTTTTAATGAAACTTATTTATCACTATTTTTTAAATCTATTCAACACTTAATATAATAATTTCATAAAAAACATTTAGCAAAAGCAGATATAGCAAAAAAATAAAATACAAAGCAGATATAGCAACAAAAAAAAATATAAAACAAAAAATTTGTTCATAAAAATGTTCATATTTGCATAAATATTTAAGCTACATAAATGAAATTTTATGCAGTCATTATAAATAAGAATCTAAGTAATCGGTACAAATTACAAGCTTATTACTTGATTTTCTGGCAAAAGGGTGTTCAAAAATACTTCCTTTCTTTTTAATTTATTGACGGTCCCTCAAACCTCTGGAAGCTTTAAATTTTATTGCAAAGTATGAAAAATTGATCAAACACTTGTATAATTACAAAATAATCCTCTTAGCATATCTTGACAAAAATTTTAAACAAATATCAAAAACTGAGTCTCTTCCATTATTGCAGAGCAGTGTATATCTCCAGCTATTTCTTTGACAGATAAATATATATATATATTTATAGAAAACTACTGAAGATCATGATAATTAAAATGAATAAAAAATAGTAAAATTATAAAATCCAGGCATTTTCAAAGAAATCCTTAAATTATTATGTGAAGTAGACTTATGAAGTTCATCTCATAAATGATTTGTTTATTTGCATATAAATCTCAATGCATTTATAAAAAATACACTGTGTTGTAAACTTAATATGCCATTTAAAGCAACATTTTGATGTGTATAAAATGAGCAATTCCCAATATTTAAATATATTGTAGCTCACAATAAAATTGCCATAAATTAACTATTAATTACAACTCATATTGAATTTATTTTATTAAAACAAATTCAGTCATTTAATCCTATTTAAAAACAAATAACTGAATAATGCTTAAGCAAAAGTATACAAAAATAGAAAATGATATGCAAATTTTGTCAATATTAGATAAACAAAACTAAAATGAGTGGAAAAAGAGAAATTTTTTTAAAATAAACTAAATTTTATCAATTAATTGTTTGTGGCTCCTATATATACTTTTTTTCATTTGTTGTTTTTCCTTTCATAATTCAATGAGTAAGTTGTGTATTGAGAACAAATATTTATAAAAACTTGCTTAAATGTAAAAAATTCAGTAGGTTAGAAATAATGTAAACAAATGAAACAATTTATAATAACATTTCAAATGCTCACTAATAATACAAATGCAGTGCAAAATTTTAAAAATCAAACTATGATCAATGAAGAAAAAAAAAGTTTGTACTTCTAAAAACGGATTATGACAAACAAAGCTCTGTCTATAGTCATTTGATGAGTTTTTTACTTTCGACGAGATTTTCTTGTCATCTTCCTCATCCCTACAAAGAAATGTAATCAAATTATAAAATCAGCATTATGTCAATATATTGCTAAAACAAATGAAAAAATTCATCATCCTATAAAAAACTAAGAAACATTTAAAATAATAAATAAAAAAACTTGAAAGTTAGAAAAAACAATATTTATATAAAATTTATCAGACATGTGATTTCTGTAAGAAGAAATTATCTGAATTTTTTTTCTCAATGTACTTTTTCCCCCATCGTTTTGTGCATTGTTGTAGTATTTACACAAATGAATATGTATATTGAAAAAAATTACATATTCTTCCTATTTCGCACTTATCAAGTCGTCATCGCATCAAAACAACAAGATTTTAAAAACTTTGCAATAACCGAAAGAAAAAAAATTTATTTAAACCAAGAGTATTTATAACGAAATCGCACAAATCAGACACGTCAAAAAGGGATCAATTTAATGTTCGTTTCCAGATACTTGCGGTATAATAAATAATATCTTATTAAAAAACATTGATATTTTAAAAAATATGCAAAAATAAGTATATAGTGATAACTGCCGAATAATTGATAGAAAAAGGGTGGAATTATCGCGTCAAATAGTGAGTACTCTAAAGTGCGCGATTTTAATTTCCCGAATCATAATACTATCAGGATGTGAAAATCGACAGCATTAGCTGTAAAAAAAAAACTATAAAAAAGGCGAATGGATTTAGTCCAAATCGATCCCATCAAAAAGTAATCACTCAAATGTGCGAATCGAATCACTCGCTTATTAATAATATCGTATCAAAATATCAGAAGTTAAAAAACCACGAGAATGTCAATAACAATAAATGTGAAAATATGCATCGAAAAAACAGTGGTAGCGTTGTATCAAAAAATTACTTATAAATGTACAGATTGAATTGTTATATTAATGTATATACAGGGATCTTTTTTAAAAATAGAGAAATATGTAGCATTTATAGCCGATAAAACGATTGAATCATTGCATGGATGCTATGATATGAAATTATATGAGCTCTGATATGAGATTCGCGGAATTCCGGGAATTAGTGGAAGAATCACATGCCTGATTCATTTAATGCTTATTTACATGCTGCCTCATTATCACATGCCCAATTTAAGTATGAATCACGTTACTGATTAAAATGGTAGGATTTTATACACAAATTATTTTACTTCATTGATAGTTAAAATTTGAAATAGAATGAAGAATAAAAACAAAAGAAAATTCAATATTTTTTACCAAAGTCGTTTATGCACAAAAGTAATTAGCGGAAATGAAATGAAAAATTTATTTTAAAACTTGCTGCAAAATTTTGTTTTTGTAACACAGTTGAATAACTTAGATGCAAAATTTGTTGCTACACAAATGAAATAAAGGAAGGACGTGATGAAATTGGAAAACTAAGAATTAGCTAATTAAAATTTAAATAATAAGCATTTGAAAACTGAAAAAAAAAAAACAGTATTAAAGCTGATCAAAGCAAAAAATGTGAATAAAGCACACAAAATACAGAGACTTATTATAGTTTCAGTTCTCTAAACATGAACCTTTCTCAGTGTCTAAACATCAAAAAAAAATTCTTTTTCTTTTAGGTGTTCAGCTATTGAGGAAAGTTCTTGTTTAGAAAACCAGATCTATAGAAAGTCTATTCTGTACTTTATTTGTGCTTTATTCACATTGTTTTTTGCTATAATGTATTCTGAAGTAAATTCTTTTTAAAGAGAATTATTTATTTCTTAAAATAAATAATACTAAATTATAATTTTAAATAATTTTAATTTAGTCCATACTCGAAAGTTAATGTTTTAACAAATTATAAAATCTAAAATAATCCGCAGAAGATGCGTTTTAATACATATATAAGCAATGCAAGTACTAAAAATATTTATGTTCGGTTTAAACCATTAAAAAAAATCATATAAAAAAATACATCAAGGAATTACGTAATATGAAATTACTTACAAAGCCCATTCAAGTGGATGTGTTTTAATTGAATGGTACAAAGTTTTCAAAACATCTCTAGGATAATTTTCCCCATCATTGAGTTCTGCTAGATTTTCAATAAACTCTCCACATACCATTTTATGCCGTATATTCTGAATAAAGAAATTGTTATTGTAATTGAAATATATTGGAAATAAAATAGATTTAAATTTAGTAAAAAATTAAAGTATTAGGAAATTTACAACTGTTTGCAATATTTTTAACTTAATTTCAAAATTTACAAGATTTAAAGGCAAATGAAATTACTAAAGGAAAACTAAACTAATTAATCTAAATTAATTAATTAAAGGTAATCTAAATTTATTAAAAAAAAGGTAATATATTAAATCTAAAATTTAATACTAGTTTTTAACTGCAAAATTTGGACAAAAATTTTTTAGAGATAAAATGCTTTGTTGCTGAAACCCTTTTAAGCCATTTCGATTTAATAATTCTCGCTTAAAGAACAATGAAGAAAAAGAGTGTGCCAGAATTAATAATGGAATTAGGCATAGCTGCCAACATGGATAAGAAAAACTATAGTAGATTTTAAGAAATAATATAAATTTCCTAATAATTGTTACATAATGAACTAAATATTTTACACAAAGGGAATTTTAGGGATTTTTATAGTAATCAAAATAGAGAAACTGAAATATTTTCCAGTATGATTGACATTAAATGAACTTGAAATGTTATGTGCTATATTTACTCATAATTTTGAATAGTAATATGCATTTAATACATCAAAGATAGTTAAAAAAATATTAATTTAAAAAGGGAGCTCTGGATAAAAATAAACAAAACATTTTAGAACAAAAAAAGTTTTTAACTAATTTCTATAAATGAGACTCGCTTCATTATGAATTAGTAATACATATTTAAATCTTCAAGCAAGCAATAATCTACGTAAAAATGCTATTTCAATATGGATTTTTTTAGGAAACTTGCTCAATTTCAATCAGAGTTTTCTAAAATGTACAAAAACCAGGTGAATTTTTATTAAACCAGTAGACCAGTAGAAACAGGCAAAATCCAGTAATCTACTGGAAAATCCAATAGAGTTGGTTTGGTATCTATGATTAGGGTAATAGGTTTTTGCAATGATATCATATTGTGAAGAAGTGTTAGAATTATTAATTTTACAATTAATGTTAAAAAATGAAATATTCTTAAGTCCAGGATTTAAAATGATAAAAAAGACTTTTTATAGGACATCTAAGGGCAAAATAATGAAAATTAAAAAATGAAGTATAATCAGTACTGAAATGAAAAACTAGTTTTCATATATTTTGGTAAAAAAAAAAGTTAATGTTTTGGTAATTAAAATAAAAATTTTTTCAACATAATTGATTGACTTTAAAAATGTATTATTTATATGTCATTCTGCACAACTTGGAATTAATTTTGTATAAGGAAATTCTAACATTGTCAATGTTGTGATAAACCTTAGAAAAATCCTGTCAGCTTACGAAGAAGTTAATTAAGCATTAGAAATTTAAATGGANTTATGGTTGATATTAAATGAACTTGAAATGTTATGTGTTATGTTTAGTCAATTTCAATAAACTCTCCACATACCATTTTATGTCATATATTCTGAATAAAGAAATTGTTATTGTAATTGAAATATATTGGAAATAAAATAGATTTAAATTTAGTGAAAAATTAAAGTATTACGAAATTTACAACTGTTTGCAATATTATTAACATAATTTCAAAATTTACAAGATTTAAAGCTAAATAAAATTATTAAAGGTAATCTAAATTTAGTAAAAAAAAAGGTAATATATTAAATATTTGATTAATAATATGCATTAAATACATCAAAGATAGTTAAAAAAAAATAATTTAAAAAGGGAGCTCTGGATAAAAATAAACAGAACATTTTAGAACAAAAAAAGTTTTTAACTAATTTCTATAAATGAGACTCGCTACATTATGTATTAGTATATTTAAATCTTCAAGCAAGCAATAATCTGTGTAAAAAATGCTATTTCAATATAGATTTTTTCAGGAAACTTACTCAATTTTAAGGAATTTTCTAAAATGTACAAAAACCAAGAGAATTTTCATTAAACCAGTAGAAACAGGCAAAATCCAATAGTCTACTGGAAAATCCAATAGAGTTGATAGCTATGATTAGGGTAATAGGTTTTTGCAATGATATATTGTGAAGAAGTGGTAGAATTATTAATTTTGCAATTAATGCTAAAAAATGAAATATTCATTCCAGGATTAAAAATGGTATACAAAGACTTTTTACAGGACATTTAAGGAGAAAATAATGAAAATTAAAAAATGAAGTGTAATCAGCACTCAAATTAAACACTAGTTTTAATAGTTTTAATATATTTTGGTAAAAAAAGTAAATGTTTTGGTAATTAAAATTAAATGTTTTTTCAACATAATTGATTAACTTTAAAAAATGTACTATTTACATGTCATTTTGCATAACTTGGAAATAATTTTGTATAAGGAAATTGTAATATTGTCAATGTTGTGATAAACTTTAGAAAAATGCTGACAGATTACAAAGAAGTTAATTAAGCATTAGAAATTTAAATGGAAATTTTTTTTATAAATTTTAGTAGTCAAAACAGCACAGACATATTGATTGTATTTAATAATCGATGATTAAAAGTTTAAGATCTCAAAATTTTTTTTTAAAAAAATAATACTAATTATTATTATAAAATAACCAAAACAGTTCATGATATAAATAAATAAATGCTTAAAAAAGGAAACAGGTCTCATATTTTTCAGTCCATAAGATAGTTTATATTTCTAATTTTAATATTGCATAGATTTATTTTTAAATCAACATAAATGCTAAATTGTATTACATATGAAAAATAGAATATTTATTTTGCTGGCATAAAGTTAGGATTTAAAAAATAAAAATTTATTGTTGTAAATAATATTAAAAAAATATTTACTTGAAAAATGCCTTAAAGTGAATACTTTACATAATAATAAAAAAAAACTTTAAAGTAGATTAACATTGTAAAAAAAAATCCAAAGAATAGATCTCGTATGTTTGATACAAGCATATAATTTCATTGAATGAGTAAAATTTAATATCAATCCAATGAATTTTTTATAATTAATAGTTTGAAGACACATGTCTGATCACATGTCCTAATTAACAGAATTTACCACATGTCGTGAACAGAGTTTAATAAATGCATATGGGAGTATGTTTATTTTTTCTTTCTTTGCATAGATCAAACAAGCAATTGGGATCCAGATTTAGGACATAAAAATAAAGAATTGTCATTAAAACAGAAAGTACAACAATTTTCGCACTCTATTTCATTTGTTCCACCATAAAAAAAAAATTTAAAAAATACGAAATAAATATTTAAACAATGGAGTATTTATTATAAACTAAGCAAAACAAATTAGGTTAGAGAAGATTAAAAAAATAGCCGCATTCAAAAATTTCACTGATTAAAGAAATAAATATAAAGAATATTTAAGTCACACATAAAATACTGACTAAGAAGTTTTTTTTTTATACCTCTCCATGTAAGTCTGAGTTCAATAACATTAAAGCACAAGTCAAAGTATGAACAGCATCTATAAAGAAAAACGTAAATTTGTTAATAGAAATACATCACAATGAAAAAATATTTTAAAACAAATCAAAATTTACCACTATACATTTACGTTAGATTAAAAATGTAAAAGATTTTCCAGAAAAAAATTCTCAGTATAAAATAAGAAATTTTAAATAAAAAACCTTTTCAGTAAAAATTAAGATTTCAATTAATGTAAACTACTAACAATACAAATATTGTCCAAAAAATGACACAAAAAATCCTCCACCGTGTCAGTAACTTAATAAACAGGGACTAGAAATTCAAACAATTCTCCATCAGGGTATCCACAAACACTCAGAAATTTTATTCCCAGACTTTTCAGACTGAGTTTATCAAATTTCCATTTTTGAAGCTGTTGGCAGAACTGTTGTGCTAATTTTCCAGTTATGTATTTAAATTAAATAATGCAATATACTTATGAGTGTCAATTGAGTGGAAAATAAGAAGTTGTTGTTTAAAAAAATTACTGCAAGACCAATTGTATTGAAACAATGATCAGACATCTAGATATCTCAAATTTAAATTAATTAATTTTACACTGATTTGAGATATTTTAGTTAAATTCCCTGATTTTTTTTCAGATAGATAAAAATCACTGACTCTACCCTGTTATGTGGCCTCACTGCTCATAAGTGACCAAAAAAAAGCCGTTTTAACAGATTCTGGCTAATGCAATTTAAAATAATAAAAGAACGTCATCCTGCTTGTTTTCTTTTTTAAAAAATGAATTTAGAGATCAAAAAAGCAGTTACAAATATCATGCTGAGATCTGATGTACACCATTTACAGCTGTACAATGGATAGTATGTTAATAGGATAATATGTTAATCAAATTCCTTTTTATGGAATTTGATTAACATATAATTAACATAACATTACAAATTAATAAGGAAATAATTTTCATTTGTGCTTGTTTCTTTTTTTATACTAAAAAAAGAAAAATATATCATTTAAAATTATTCAAGGGAAAAGAAATGAGTCACAAATTTATTTATTTCCTGAAATATGCATATTAAAATCAGCATTTTCTTTGACTGTTAGTTGAATGAAAGGAAAATTGTATAATTAATTCTGCACATACTCAAGTTTGAAAATTTTTCCAGATATACACTTTGCAAAGTAATATTGGAAATTTATTTTTTGATGCATTGTAATGTAACATATTACTTACATTTTATACATGATTTAAATTTTTGTTTTTTTTAATGCAATTGTGACTTTTTTGCAGCAACGTGATGAAACAAATCATGTCTTTTTTCTGGGATGATGTTTGCCTTTCAATACAGAAAGATAATACTTAATATGTAGAGACATAAAAAACAATTCACTAGTATATAAGACATGTCAACTTGATTCCATCTTGAGGTACCTTTTTGATAGATGAAGGCTGACATAGTCATTACTCCCTTCAACATATTTCCTAACATTTAAAAACAAAATAATTATCTTATTTAATCCTTTTTCAATAAATACAAATCATAAATATAATCTGTAATATTTTTATTCCAAAACCTTGCATTGATTGCAGAATAAAATCTATTTTCAGAAATTCCCTTTACATCTGCCTAAAACATTAGTATAAAATTCAAAAACGGTTATATGGTCATTAATGTTTAGAACTCATTAAAATTTATTGATATTTTTCAAGCTTTCTTTTCCTCCTACACATTTGCATATGTAAGGCTAAAAAAAAGAGCCTTGGTAATAGATTAAATCAATTAATAGCCAATACATGAATTACGTAACTTTCATTGGCGGAAACTATGTTAACGCACACATGCCACTTGCATTTTTTGATTTCTTGATGGTCTTGTGGGGCTTAGCCCAGCAACCTTACTCACCGGGCAGCTTTCAAAATTTATTATTTGATTAATTTATGTGTTCAATATTAATTTATATGTTCAGAACGCAAAAAAAATAAATAAATGGACCACCCTTAATAACTATTTAATAAAAAGATCGGATCTTCAGGTTCTAGGACTCAATCTTAATGGTTCAATGTCAAATATGCTAAATCATCATTATATAAAATATCATCTGAAATATGCTCATCAATAAGAGCAAACAATAATTTAAGTTATAATATCAGGCACAAAACGCACTTTTTCTAAATAAACATAACTTCTTTTCATCAGATTCAGATTTTTGACCCCAAAATATCGGGGATAGTCTCAATCTGGAAAATATTGTCCTGATAGTTTCGTCAGAAGAGGGGTCCGAATTCTGGAAATGTTAATTTAATTTTTTGCGTATTTCGCTATATCTCGAAAAATTTTTAAGTGCGTTGAAAGTTTTTTGTACACAATTATAGAATTCGTTAGTCCAAAAATAATTCCTAGCAAAAAATATAATTTAGTAAATATTTAATATTTTATTTAGCAATAATAGAAAAAAATTAAATTGTAAGGTATACAATTTTTTACATCATTTTTAAGTAAGTAATTTTAAATGGAAAAATACAAAATTCGACCGAAATCGGTTGAATAGTTCTCGAGAAATCAAATTTCATCTATACCACTTTTTTAAAATTCAATTTCTCAGGAACTATTCGACCAATTTCGCTCACATTTAGTATTTTGCCATGTAAAATTACAAACTTAAATATGATCCAAAAAAACTTTATACCCTACAATTACATTTTTTTTCGATTATGATTAATTAAAATAATAAATATTTAAAAAAAATTTTTTTTTTGCATGGAATTACCTTTGGAAAAACGAATTTTATAATTGTGAGCAAAACACTTCAAATTCGCTTAAAATGTTTTCGAGATATAGCGCAAAAATACAAATTAACATTTAGGGATCCAAACTATTGGGACCATATTTTTATTCAGAGAAAGTACGTTTTTGTGTACATGGTCCATGACCCATTTTTTCCATGGAATTATGTTTGGATAAAAGAATTTTAAAACTGTGTGCAAAATTTTTTCAATTAGCTCAAAAAGTTCTGGAGACATGGCGAAATACACAAAAAGTAAAATTAACATTAAGGGGTCCAAACTTTAAGTCACTTTCCTGACCAAACTATAGGGACCATATTTCCCAGATTGCGGTTACCCCCAATAGTAGGTACATTTTTGCGTCTGATTTCGTAACTTAAAATATCGTCTGCACTAATTAATTAGCATATTTGAAATAATCTCTTTAAACCATTAAGATTGAGTCCTAGAACGTGAAGATCTTGATCTTTAGATCAAAAATTATTCAGGGTAGCCCGTTTTTTTATTCTATTTATTTTTTTAGCACATTATACAATTAATTTATATGTACTTTTTACTTTGGAGCTCCACATGTTTTCCAAAATAAAACTTTTTTTTTTTTTAATGTTTATCAAATCTGATTCTTGGAATATGGACATTTCAAAATAAATTATCTGACTTCTTCAACGGAATTAAACACAATCATTGAATCTTTTCTACAGATAGTAATTCCAACATCATTTTCAACAAAACTCCTTGATAAGGTTGATGCTATGCATTTTTTCACATTGAGAAAAAAATTGCATTCTACTTTATGTCGAACTATAGATGTGTATCAATATTCAATATACAAAACCATTTTTTTAAGAACATCACTCATTTCATAAATAAAAATCTTCTAAATTCAAGAAGAAAAGGAAAAATAAATAATTTCAATTATTAAGAAGTGAGACAATAATAAAATCAAAGTTAAATCTGAAACAAAATTTACAAACCTTGTGATTTAAATGAGTTGGGGTTGCAATCCAAATACCGTTTAGAGAAGTGGACAAGTACTCTTTCACGTTCTTGTGTTTCCCCAACTAAACAAAACTGATTTAGAAATTTTCTTAATGCAATATCTAAGCCATCTTTGGTGAAGTCAAAGAATTTCAAGTATTCTTCTGCAACAGCCTTACTGAACTCATTGCTGCAACAAGATAAGAGTAATTTCAAATATTAATATTTAAATATTCTGTATTAAAAATGCATTCACAACTTTATCGTTCAGCTTATGCTAGCTAATTGAGTAATTAATAAGAAAAGGCAGGCGACTTGAGAATATTAAATATTTAAGTGATGCATAAATTTCAAAGCATAAATTACAACTCATAGGTAAAAATATAAATTTTCTTTAATATTTTTTTAATCTAAAACTTGTCTAATACTTAAATTTATTGAATTCTTTTAGTCTTAGTATAACATAGAATTGCTATTTTAAGGATAAACAAAATAAACTTTTAAGATCTATAGATAAAATAAAGAATAATTTTATTTTTTAAAAGAAATGTTTTTTGTCTAACTACATATAAAACTAGAATTCTCATTAGATTTATTTAAAAACTATAACTCAATAAAAATTATTTTATTTCATTTAGGTGCATACCGTTTTAAAAATTAACGTATCATTTTTTTAAGAAGCTGGTTGAATAAAAGATAGATTCTTGATTTTATCGAAATTTTCAAGAATATGTTCTTTATGCAAAAATTATTGGACGCACATAATTTGATTTTATTTTAACAAAAAAATGATGGAAGATCAAACTAGAATTCTCATTAGATTCATTTAAAAACTATAACTTATTAAAAATAATTTTATTTCAATTAGGTGTATACCTTTTTAAAAATTAACGAAGCATTGTTTTAAGAATCTGGCATGGTTAAATAAAAGAGATTCTTGATTTTATTGAAATTTTCAAGAATATGCTCTTTATGCAAAAATTATTAGACGCACATAGTTTGATTTTATTTTAACAAAAAAAAAAGATGGAAGATCAAAACTGAAGGTCACCAGGTATTGATTCAAATACAGCTACATTTTGCTTTACACATAGCAATACTTTTTTGTGCCAAAAGTATATTTTGTGTTCCACAATTTGCACGCTAACTATTAGGGCATAAATACATTTTTTTCCCAATGCCCACCCGATTGACAGGTTTGATGGCCACTCTTTCAGAGGCACCACATTAGGTGGACAAACATTGCTCCCACAGTAAGGATAGATATTACAGAGAATGAAAGAATATCCATGCCTTGTCTGGGATTCGATCCCAGGATCTTCCTGATGTGTGGTCAGTTCCCTTACCACCACACAGTTCGGTAATCAGGGCAATAGTTGAAACAAGAGCAAATCCATGGTGACTGACGTTGCATTTTGATATGTTTTCTTATTTGTAAACTTTTTTTTTTCATTGATAAATATTTAGCATTTTTTAATCATATAGAATGTTTTTCAATAGCCTAATATTATTATGCATGTAAGAAAAAGAGACTAATATTATAGATGTTTTACTTAAAATAAAAATATAAAATGTTACTAACATTACATAGAAGGGACACAGATTAAAACATATTTTATTTCAAATTCTCCTTTTTCAATAAATAATAAGATTATTTTTTTAAAATCTGCTTAAAAAAAACATCAAATTAATAGTAGCATACATGAAATGACAAATAGAAATAAACAAATAGAGAAAAAGCTCTTGTGACTGATGTTTCAAACACAAACTATATAAAATTTTAATAAACATTTTTTACTATCATTACAAAATAATCAAAAGCTATAATTTTTGGCTTTTATATCTAAAATAGTTAATAAAAAAACTGAAAAATTATTTTATAGAGAGAAGCTATTAAATTTTTATATTAATTTATTATTTATTTATTGTATCACGAAATTTCCTTAAAGGTCTTTCAAAATTTAATGAAAGGTTTCTTCTGGTATTTTTACCATCAAAAATGGCAGTAATAAAATTAATTCTCAGATCTTAAGCACTGTACAAATATTTAACTTTGACATTATGAAAAACTAATTCATTCAAATTTTAAGGCAACTCCCCAAAAGCTGGAAATTGTTTTAAAAGTTGAAATTAAAAGTAGAAAAAGAAAATCTTTTTTCATTATGAAAAGTATGTTAACATTAAATAGAATACTGTGCCAGATTAAAATCTACTAGATAATGTATTTAAAAAGACAAAATAGTTTACTTTTTTGAAAGATGCCTTGACACATCTGTTTTCTTAAATCCATCTAAGCTGTATAGTCTCTTCGCTAATCGAATAGCAGAAGGTAGATCCACAGCCTTTGGACTATAATGAAAACTGTGCAAACTTTCGATGTCTGATTCATCATCAGTTGGTGGAGATTCGCTTCGTTTCGTTGAAGGCTCAATTACATCATCAGCTTCAAAAGCAGATGATATTTCATCATAACTCTCAGTCAACTCATGATATGAGAGATCTGCAAATGTACCTTCTGATCCAGGAGATGTGGGACTATCACTTAAGTCAAGCTTTTCTTCTTGCACTTTTGGCACTGAAAGTGAGCTACTGAAAGAAGTTGGCGACTTGTCAGATGAAAAAATTGAAGTAGGTGGCTGTAACTTGTTTTTCTCAGAATAATTGCACGTTAAATTGAGCTCTATATTAGATAGTACTTGTTTATTAGTTTTGTGCAATCCTTTGCCTTTGTTAGTTATGTCCTGAAACACATCCAAGCCATTTTCTTTTTTATCAGCCTCAATCCAACCATCATCTAGATGTATATCTTCGGGTGATAAGCTTTCTACGGGAGACCCTAAATCCGAATCTGTTGCTTTTGATAAATCTGTAACATCATCCAAACTGCTAATTGCAGATATCTGTTCACTAGTGCATTCACCATCACCACTATCTTCACTATCTCCGCGAATGGTAACTGACGAGTCAGATGGAATAATTTCAGAACCAGATGATTCACTCAAAGAATCAGCAGGATGATGTCTGGAAGATTTATTTTCCCCTACCTTAACACTAGCCTTAGAACCTGTTCTATCACTTGAACTTCCTGATAAATCACTTTTTCTAGAATTTTGTTGCTCATCAGAATTCCTAGATCCAAGCGACACGTCACCAGGACAAGAATTACCTAAGCATTCATCTTTATCTAACTCAATAAATTCATCGGCTTTGGTATCTAATAATGTATCAAGTGATGATGCCAGCTCATCCTCAATATCAATATTGACGGTGGTTAACGATGATTTTTGAAGATGATCTTCACTTTTTGAAGTTCTTACAAAACTAGTGGAATAACTAAAAGGCAGTTTCTTCTCAATAGTAGGACTATGAAAAGAAGGCAACTCTTTCTTCACTTGTTTGTTTCTAACTCTCTCTGTTTCTTCAGGGCTGGCAGGAGTTGATCGACAACTTGAGGCAAAAAACTCCAGCTGATTTGTTTTTGTACCAACTTTCGAAGTTTGAGTTGACTCAGAGTTTAAACTAATGTACAGTTCA
This sequence comes from Parasteatoda tepidariorum, assembly GCF_043381705.1. Classification (NCBI taxonomy): domain Eukaryota; kingdom Metazoa; phylum Arthropoda; class Arachnida; order Araneae; family Theridiidae; genus Parasteatoda; species Parasteatoda tepidariorum. The sequence goes on along the minus strand of NC_092210.1, from coordinate 84,844,668 downwards.
TTCGGCATATTGTAAGGATTTTTACCAGTGTGAGTTCTTTTATTGCAATATAAATCCTCACTATATTCGATGTTATGACATTGACTGTTGCTGTCACATGGTACAGAGTATCGGGAACATCTTTTTGATTCATCATTTAATTTATCTAATGTGTCAGAGTTTGATTTCACATTACTACCTTTTATAATAACATGACTATCACATCGTTCCATGACCTGCAAAAAATTAAATTAAATGCAGATCAATTGCACCTCACAGGCCTTAAAAACTTTTCTGTACCACATTTAATGTTAGTAACAAAAACTTTAACCAATGTCATCTGTATCTGATAAACTTTCAAAAAGTTTCATTGCAACTTCAAAGTAGTTTCCATGTCTTACAAAGGATACCTGTAAATGTAAGAAAACCTTGTATAAATTAAATATAAAAAAAAATAACGATTTTTAAGCAAAATATATGTATTCATAATAAAAGGATGTAAAGAAAGAAATAACAAAGATCATAATAAAAGGAGTCAAAATAAAATAAAATATATAAAATTGCCTCAAGTCTCATATCTAAACAAATTCAGGCAATTTTTTGCACACTTTTCAAAAAATATTTAAAATGATGTTTTTCGTACCTGAGTATTGATAAATTAAGTGTAAAAAGGAATTTGCTTGGTAATATGGTTTTCTTGACACTCTACAAAAATTGCAGCTAATTTTCAAAACATTAAGGTTCAAACTGTCACTGTACTAAGCATGAAAATGCACTAAAGTTATTCATCGAACTTTCAGTTTTATTCTATTTTACTGTACTAAAAAAAGTTAATTGTCATGAAAAAGCAAATTAAATTTCTTAATTACACTTACAATGTTAAATGGTTTGGAAAATTCACAGTGAAAAAAAAATAGGTATGATAAAAAATGCAAAACGAATAAAGGAAAATCTTTATTATAAGTGTAGTAACCTAATGATACATTAAATATAATCGTTTTTGAAATGAGAACCATGTATTTGAAAGTTAAAAATAATTTATTGTTAAAATATGTACACTCATTCATTGCAAATTGAAGAGACACTATTTCCAAAAGGACATTATTATTACTTTATACCTCAATAAGCACTCATTTAATTTTCTGCTCTAGCGCAAGTCGTGCATTTTATTTGTAAATAAAAAAGGAAACTAAATTTGATAGATATCTGACAACTATAATAAGGTTGAACTTAGACATGATATTTGCAAGAATGGTTGCGGCTTTGCATGATTCTAGTTATTAAATTTACGAAGATGCAATTTTCGATACGTTAATTTTTTTTAAATTTATTTTATACTTTAACAACAAATAATAAAATGAAGTTTCTTTAACATTTCACGGTAAAAATACTCTGAAAATTTTTTTTTTTAATATACTTGATTTGTTTTTCCACGAATGCGATATATAAAAAATCTTCTCAAGTCGCGGAACAACTTATCAGAATAACCCTAAATTATCTCTGAAATTATGTATTGATGATATTTTAGATTTATAGCACTTAGGCAAGTTGTAGCAAAGTTTTGAATAAAGCTCATTAAGTTTAAAACAAAAATATATAAAAAAAATTAGAGACAATCAGTAAATTATGTGACAAAATTAATTTTCAGAAAAAAAAAGCAAAATACTGAGACAAGTTTGAATAAAGCTCGATGCACGGAGCAGGCATAACAGTAAAATGAAAATTTTAAGAATATAAATAAAACTGTAAGCATATGGTAATTATTCGAACAAGAAAACTTTACCATAGCTAAACCTCAATTTTCCATAATTCAGATTGTACTGCACCAGCTTCATTGATAACACCTGAAATAAAATTTTATATTCATTACTACAGCGTCANTTACAAAGGATACCTGTAAATGTAAGAAAACTTGGTATAAATTATATAAAAAAAAAAAAATAATAACGATTTTTAAGCAAAATATGTATTTATAATAAAAGGATGTAAGAAAGAAATAACAAAGATCATAATAAAAGGAGTCTAAAGAAAATAAAAAAATATAAAATTGCCTCAAGCCTTATATCTAAACATATTCAGACAATATTTTGCACCCTTTTCAAAAAATATTTAAAACGATATTTTTCGTACCATAGTATTGATCAATTAAGTGCAAAAAGGAATTTACACGGTAATATGGTTTTCTTGACACTCTACAAAAGTTGCAGCAAATTTTCAAAACATTAAGGTTCAAACTGTTACTATTATTTTAAAAGTGTGTATGAAAATGTATGCAAATGCACTAAAAGTTTGAAAATGCACTAAAGTTATTCATCGAACTTTAGTTTAATTTTATTTTACTCTACTAAAAAAAGTTGAAAGCAAATTAAATTTGTGAATTACACTTACAATGTTAAATGGTTTTGAAAATCCATAATGAAAAAAAAAAAAATTAGGTATGATAAAAAATGCAAAACGAATAAAGGAAAATCTTTATTATAAGTGTAGTAACTTAATGATACATTAAATATAATCGTTTTTGAAATGAGAACCATGTATTTGAAACTTAAAATAATTTATTGTTTAACAAAATGCATTAAAAATACTATATAGGGAAAAGTGGGATAAGAGCAGGTAGCTAAGATTTGAAGGTCAGTTGGAGCTAAACAATTCAACCTAGAAGCTAAACTATTCAACCTAATTAAGGTATTTATTGTTTAGTTGTTTACAATATATCATTCTTGAAAACACAGATGTACTACTTTTTTAATAAATGATTTTTTTTTCTAGAAAAAGTCAAATCACCCGATCGCTCCCTTCCCAGAGCCTTATAACTTTTATCACAGATTTAAACTTATCAAGTTTTAAAATTTTGCCTTGAAACCTTGTAGTTTATAAGCAAGGTTGTAACATGTTACTGAACTTTAAAAGCTTTCAATTTGTTTCAGAATTTATCAATACTAAGTCACTTCAAAATTCAAATTTCAGCTTCACATAAACTCACGGTTCAACTCAAAATAAGCTCATCCTACATATTAAATTTATAATTCGAGAAACTGAGTAGAAGTTTCGAATAAATGTATTAATGCTAAATTTAAACATAAAAAAAATGTTAATCTGCAATGTATGCTCAAAAATCCTTATCACATATATATTATATCATGAGCATTTTTTCTTTCTGTAATGGGAAATTACAATTAAAAAAAAGAGGGAAATCAAATGCTATGCAAGCTTAAAAAGACAAATCATAATCGTTTGTCATTCTCTATAATATGTATTAGAACAAGATAATATTCAGTGCTCTGTGTTGAATTTCTGATTGACAAAGTGTTCCGAGATAGAAAAAGTTCAAGAATTGCTACTTAGATTCTACTCTTTTTCAATGCTTCTATTTTTTGCCAATATACAACCATGTGTTTTTCAAAAATGATTTTGGTAGAGGGAAAAAAGCGTAAATTTTACTAAGTTAATAAGTAACTTCTAAATAATGATGTGTTTTTTTTTAAATTGTCAATTGCAATATTAATATTTTCTAACCATTATACAGTAAAAATATGCATATTCTTGTTGTTTTAATGCTGTTTCGAATAGATCAGGGCTGTCCAACTGGCGGCCCGCGGGCCGCATGTGGCCCGCCAACTTCTTTTTCAGTCTGATCGGCCTCAGTTCTCCCATTAAAATGTAAGCAAATTGTTTTATAATCCTTCTGTTCCATTGTTTAATAATTAATAATTCAACTATTAATTGTTATTGTATAAGAGGTAAGAGGGTATTGTTTAACTTTTTCAAACTGCGGCCTGCCAGGTGATCAGTGACCGGAATTCTGGCCCGTGGGCTCTTTGCAGTTGGACAGCCCTGGAATAGATCTTACCAACGAATGACTACAGCAAGATTACACTAACAAGTGTACACTAGTTTACCAGCAAGAGCTAACTCTTGGAACGGTAGTATAAATTTGTCCACCAGATCGTGCAGCGACTTGCCACTATTAGGCTTTTCGATATAAAAGGTCGATCTACAAGAGAGGACATCAACTGATTCTAAACCTTAAAGTTGAAATTATCCGGGTTATTAGTGAAACTGCAGATTTAACTTTGTCAGTAAGATAGAAACATTTTAACAGAAGAAAGATCTAATGTAAACTCATTTGTTGCAAATTAAAGAGACATTATTTTCAAAAGGACATTATTTTTACTTTATACCTCAATAAGCAGCCAATTATTTTTCTACTCTAGCGCAAGTTGCACATTTTATTTGTAAATAAAAAAGGAAACTAGATTTGATAGATGTTTATTAACTATAATAATGCTGAATTTAGAGATGATATTTGCAAGAATGGTTGCGACTTTGCACGATTCTAGTTATTAAATTTACAAAGATGCAATTTTTGATATTTTAATTTTCTTCAAATTTATTTTCTACTTTTACAACAAACTATAATATGAAGTTTCTTTAAAATTTTACGGTAAAAATATTGTGAAAAAAACTAGTTTTAATATACTTGGTTTGTATTTCCACAAATTAGATATATAAAAAATTCTTCTCAAATCGCGAAACAACTTATCAGAATAACCCTAAATTATCTCTGAAATTATGTATAGATGATATTTTAGGTTTATAGTACTAAAGCGGGCCGGGATAGCCTGATCGGTAGGGCGCTGGGCCCATGTCCGAGAGTTCGTGGGTTCGAACCCGGCCGGCCGAAGACTCCCCGTGTAGTAAAATGGTGACTGATGCACGTTAAATCTGTCGAGTCGTAAAGTCCTCCATGTTCCCATAACAAATCAATACTTCTGAGGGTACTGAATTGGAGATTGATCGTTCTCTGATTCAGGTCAAAATTACGATCTGTGGATGAATGAATGGATGTATGAATGGGTCACACCCTATAAACGGGTGTGACGGATAGGTGTGGCAGAAGTCGAATTCTTGGCCATAGATGGCGCCACTGGAAAACAAGAACCATCGCACCCCTCTGCCTTAACAGGTATACGCCAACAACAACATAGCACTAAAGGAAGGTTTTGAATAACGCCCATTAAGTTTAAAATAAAAATATATACCTGTAGAAAATTAGAGATAATCGTAAAATTATGTGACAAAAATAATTTTCAGAAAAAAAAGCAAAATACAGAGACAGGTTTGAATAAAGCTCGATGCTTGGAGCAGGCATAACAGTAAATGAAAATTTTAAGAATGTAAATAAAACTGCAAGCATATGTAATTATTCGAACAAGAAAACTTTACCATAGCTAAACCTCAATTTTCCATAATTCAGATTGTACTGCACCAGCTTCATTGATAACACCTGAAATAAAATTTTATATTCATTACTACAGCGTCGCTTCACAGAAAAAAAATCATAAAGCATAAAAATCAGTTTATTTCCATCTTACTAAAAAATGTATAAACACACAGTCCATAATGCATATTCATGATNACTCTCCAGGTCTATATCCCATGTATTATTGAGATTAAACTTAAGTTTGAAAGGTAAGATAAAAATATATATAAAAAATCTTTACTCGTCAAAAATACACTGTCAATGAAAAACTTTTATTGTGTGGAAATACTCTTCGCATTTGTCAAGGAATAATAAAAAGAATATGACAAGAATTCAAAAATCTTCGAAACATTATAAATGATTAATAGTGATAAAATTCGGCGCAAGTCAGAGAGAAAATATTATAAAATAATATTGAAGATACTTCATGAGAATAATAATAATAAATACTTTAAAAAAAGTATATTCAGCCTAAATCTATCTATTCATCAACATGCCTCGGGTATTAAAATGAGAGAAGAAGAATAACTTTTCATAATTAATGGTATCTCTTGAAAAACAACAGTATTGTATAGTTAAAATTATTTCCAAATTGGTTTAAGGGATAATTCGTCACTTAAAGGGAGGCACCAGCCAAAATTTCTTCGAAAAATAATAAATCAATGAATGAGAGATTTTGTAAAAGCTTATACAGGGTGCGTAGCCAAATCTTTCAATAAAAATAAGCACCTTTTAAGTACTTTTTAAGCACTCCAAAAATATTTTTAAGCACTATATACATTACCAAAATACAAAATAATTTCCATAGACTTAACAGAATCATGATAAAACAACCAGTTTCTGACAAAGAACTCTATTTCTTGATTATATTAGCCATTAAAAAATGATCGAGAGATTTTTCGGTTCGATTTCAGAGAGTGGAAAATGAAGCTTGAAATTGAGAATATTATGCAAGATGCAGCGGAGTTGCACATGCGGGCTTTGCTGCTTTCATACGCTATTGGACCGACGGTACGCAAAAATGGATTGTGCTTGAATGAATTGCGAAAACGTTGAATAGAACAATATGGAAACCACGCTTTTGCGTAATACGACATGGTAAAGGAAAAAAATCGCCTTTTCGAAAAGGGAAAATTGAGCACTTTTTAAAAACACCAAATAAGAAAAGCACCTTTAAGGCTTTTAAAAAACAAAAATCGAAAATAAGCACCTTTACGCACTTTTTAAAAACGCTACGCACCATGTTATAGTGTTTAATGTATCATGTGTTAAAGAGATTATCTTAACTTTATACTTTAGCAGAAGCTATCGTAACCAATACAGAATATATGAAAAAACAAAACTTTAATCTCATTTTTCAAGAAATCATTATTTCAATTAATTTAAAGATCTCAGAAACATGCCAATTTGGAAGGCAGCATAATTTAAATTTTTTAAATTTCAAATGTAATTTTCAAATGGCAATCTTATGGAAAGGAAGAGGAAGAAATCGGCTTATATCCTATTATTACATGATAATTTTGAAAAAACCAATTTATTTTATAAACCTTCCAAGAAATGTTAATATACAATTGAACTAAGGATTAATATCACAAATCATCCAAATTAAAAAGTAAATTTTAAATTTAAAATAAAAAGTTTACAAAAATATACATATAAGCAAAAACTTTCTTGTTTTGTTGAAAAAACTTTCCAATTGTTACTATAGAGACTGAATTAGAATGTATGTCACGAAATTTCAATTAAAATTATTTTCTTACAACACCCGTGAATTCTTAGCACGTCTTTGTCTAAAAGTCAAAGGAAATAGTCATCTAAAAAAAGTTAGTTTTATACTTGTGAAATAGTAACTTTACTCCAGACATCACAAAATTTTATTGCTGAAGACAAAGTAAATATACATCAAGTATTTAGCCCTCTGAAACCTTAAAAATCTAATTCATTCATGGATACTTCAATATGAACTCATTAAAAATTTTAATAGGTACTAAATATTAGCCACAAACTATATAATTTAAAAAAAAAATTTGCATCATAATTGCGGAGATGCACTAAGTACGGCCTCACAATGGTCAATATGGAGCCATTAGCCTTCCAATCAAAATTAACTGGAAAAGAAATTAGCATAAGAAATGTTATATCCTTTTAAAACGAATTTCAATAAACTTAAAAGGCAACGCTAAAATCATTACATTAAAATTCAAGGAGTGAAAATCGAAACAAATCAAAAATCGAAATGTCAGTAGACTTTCCAATTTTAAAAAAAAATATTATTTACTAGGAGGCTTCGCCCCCTGCTCGCTGGCGCTCGCCAACCCCCACAACTACTTTCGCAGTTCATTTCGGATTGCTTCGCAATCCGATGCTCGCTTTGCTCGCTCATTGGATACGTTCTTAACGTCTAGCTTTTGTATAATTTTTTGAACACTGAAGTTCCGAAAACTTTTCACTGTAGAAAATTTAATCCTGTGCATTTCAATATTAATTTGAAATTGCAAACAGTTCACATATTTTTCTTAATCACACTATTCTAAATTTCAGTTGTTGAGAACTGTTGTAAGTTTTGTTTTAAAGTCTTTCACATCAGAAGGCTAAAACCATGTGTTGTAAAACAATATGAAATAGTACTGAACGCCGGATGTAAAGCATCGGCTTCGATGAAGATAATTTTGTGAGAANAGGATATGTATGGGAGTTGCAATAGTTTGAATTTTTTAAAAATGCTATTGAAACAAATGAAAATCACATTAATATTTTGCAAACCTGTCTATTTTTGGGGTGGTGAAATCCAGGCAACAGATATGCAATTTTTAAAATGTTAAAAAAATTTTTATTTTATTTTTTATGATTGAATGGTAATCCTTTTCAAAATTCTTTACTATCTAAGTTTATTTTTCCGTTCCTATTTAAGGTGATCTCGTAGTTTAATTATTTTTTATATAGTTTGCAATTAACATACAGCCTCGTTAATTGCAGGAGCTGTTCTAATTACTTACAGTTATAGTTAAAGTTCTCTGTACGAAGTTTCAAATGTGTTGAACCATAGTAGTGTTCAAAATAGATGTAACCTTAGTTTTGAACTATTTAATTATGTAAATTAATTTTTGTTGCATTTGATAAGAATAAATTATGATTCGGTTCGAGCAATAACAAGGTTATATTTAACAATTATGCTGTGGTAAGTTGGCACGATATTATGGCCCTACAAACCGTTATTCATTTCTGCGCCATTATTCTTTTACCATCGTTTAAGTACAAAATAATGTACATCATATTCAAATTTCATGTCAATCGGATGATTTCTTGTAGAGTTATGACAAAAAACGCACTTGTTGCTTAAGTTTTGCACACCAGTGTAATTACTAAGTTTTCAAATCACCAAATCATACAAATTAAAGCGAAAATATTAAAGTAAAAAAAAAATCTAAATTTTTTTTAATCGTAAAAACTCTTTCATATTGGTGAATTTTATCTCGTTTTGTTTATAATCATGCTTTTGAGACCTATTTCTAAAAAATCTGAATGAAGAAAAGTTTGCAGTAATTGAAATTTAAAAAAAAAATTGAAATTTTGTACTAAATGACCAATGCATGGTAAAAATAGTTCGAATATAGTGATCTTGACTATAAAGTGCTGTCCGCGATCATTAGTCGATGACGGTTGTTAATATTTCTGGGTTAAATTAATTCGAGTTTATTTAATTTGTTTTTTTTTCTTTGAATTAGATCAAATTTAGTTAATTTTTCCTTTCATAAATTGAACTTCCAAAAACACATTTTGAGTTATCTAGTAAAATCATTAGAAAGAAATTTTAAAAAAAATATTATTTACAAATATTAAGTTTTTTAAATTTTTTAATTGTGTCGGTATGCATCAGTTGAATGCATGTTGTTAAGAGTTGTTGATTGTTAAAAGTTGTTAAGAGTTAATTGATGTGATTCATGTTGATTGTCATGTCATTCATGTTGATTGTTAAAAGTTAATTCATATCGATTCATTGATTACTTACTTTTTACAGAGAAAATAGATTTTCAAATGTTTAAGACAACATACAAAACTGAGTATATATGTAGTGTATATATATATAGCTAGATAGATATAATGGTGGCATTTAAATGTGAATTTAAAAGTGTGAGAAAGCATTTCGTTTTGAATAATAAATTAAGAATAGGATTTACAGAAAAGGATTAATTGAAGCTTTTTATGTTACGCACAATATATATATATATAAAGTGAAATATTCCTGTAAATATTCCCATAAAGTACTAAAATGGAATTTGGCACATTTTTGTTTCAATGGGACCCCATACGTTATCTGGAGATATTTCATTCCCACGTCCAACTTGATTTGCCTTAATACAATGATTCATCTAAAGGTCACAAGCATAAAAATAGTCTCAGAAAGAAAATTTCATATTCAATTTAGCTCAAGGTTAAGCAGACACTCAATTAGTACATAATTAAGGTCAATCAGGGACAAATTTTCTCTCATTAAAAGCAATCTCACCATCTTATTCTTACGAAATCCAATGAAGTAAGCGTTGATGCCTCAAACTGCAATGGCATTTTAATGGAACCCCTTTTTAACGATATTGAATGACTGGAGAACGATTACAAAATAATCTAAGGCTTAATACAAGAAAAATCTATTTCAAACTTTTTTCCTTTCCTCCAGGAAAAAACCTATTTCAAACTACTGAAATTGAATTCTTATACAGCTCCATAAAAAATTATTGCAATAAGTATATCCTATTTGCGCAAACCTGAAAATAACCACTCGCCACGTGGCGCATCAACAAAAAAAGTGGCGCCATTAAAATGCTAAATGTTACCTCTCATTGATCCTTGAATCCATCAATTTGTGATGGAAAGATTCGAATGGAAGGAGAGTACTTTAACAATTAAGAAGAAAAATAAGTAGTAATGAACGAAGTAATGAAGAAAAATAAGTAGTAAAGAAAAATAAACTCTTTTTACATAAAATGTATTTTTCCTCTCCAAATATTTTTAAATTAAATTTTTTTAAGTCAATATGTTGAACTAAATTTCATCATATATTTATTGTTTTTTTATTGTATTTTTATTGTTGAATTAACTTTTTTCATAGCAGTAAATTATTTCTGATGTGAATTTTTTTTTAAATATAAATATAATTTTATCCAAGCAAAAAAAAAGTTCGCAAAAAGTGGCTATTAAATGAAAGGACCTTTCGATATACAAAGAAAGTGGATACTAAGGTTAAAAAGTGCTTATTGGAGTCTGCCAGCGACTGGCTACTAACTGAAAATTTAAGTTTTTAGGTCTAGGTTCGCTGCATAATAATAATTCAAAAAAGCGATACTGTCCGTCAGTGGCGTACGCAAGGGAGGGGTTTAGGGGTTTAAACAACCCCCTTGAATTGAAATTATGCGAGTCATTATTTTTTAAGACTATATATTTTTATGTGCCTTATGCTTACTTTTATTTCTCATGGTATTTCTCAGAATACAGAAAAAACATTTACTATAAGAGAAATGTCTTTTGAAACCAAAACCACGTGTTATATATTTGCAGTTCTTGGATCTTTAGGATGTCAAAAGACAAGAATTTAACAATTTTTAATTACTTTGAGAAAAAATCACGACCTGAACTTAGTGAGGTGGCAGCATCTAGTACCAATGTAAGTTTTTCTGTTGTACAGAAATGTGATACTTCCGTTGAAGAAAACGTTTCTNAGCATTGGTTATTCTTACACGAAGCTAAAGAAATAATGCTACAGGCATTAAACTGACAGGAAGTACAAGGAAAAATAAACATTGTTAAAAAATGATAATAAAAGCAATTTTAGGACGAAAAAAAAAAGATAACCAGAGGTAGAGAAATAGACTGGGTTAAACTATGAAAACTTAAGAACAGAATAAATTATTTCCAGAAAAATGCAAGAAAACTGTCAGCCTAAGTAAACAATGCATTTTTATTATACTTTCAAAAATGATATATACTTTATCTCTATTTTCTTTCATTGTCTCTTATTTAAATTAATTTCTCTAAAAAGTAGAAAATAGCTATAAAAAAAAATTTAAAAAAAATTTTATTATAATATATTTTAAGAAAATATACGGCGAAACAAAAATAAAATTGCAGAATACTAATTTAACAAATGCCATAATAGATGAAAATGTGCTTTTAACGTACAAAATGTTTCTAGCGTAAAATTAGTTTTAAAAAATATGTTATAAGAAGTAACCAAAAGTCAAAGTAAGCAAAAATACACGTATCTAATTACTTAATTTTAAAGTCAAATAACCTTTTTGCATCAGACGGAAAGTTTAAAAGCTTAGCATTTTTAACGAGTATAGTAATTTTTAAAACTAAAAGGAAAGAACGTTTTAAGGTATTTGGCATTTTATTTTTTTTTTCGAAACTGAAAATTGTTTTTTACTCATTCATCGTAATACCTAAGACGCAGTAATCTAATAGTACAAAATGCACTTTTACTCTTTTTATATCAAAAAGCATGAAAATAATGTAAAAGTCAATCAAGAACGTTTTAAATTTTGACTTATTTACAGAACTTGTAAGAAATAACTATTTTAGTTATTATTCATGCACACAGAAAAAGTTTTGGAGCAATATAATGAGTTTATTATATTTATATTTACTTCGTTCACCTATCCTAGTGGTTGTTTCTCATTAATTCTCATTGTTTTTTGTTAATAGTTACAAAAAAATTTAATCATTATAATATTTTGTGAACGTAATATGTCAATCGTAATGAAATGGACGATTACTTGGATTAAAAAAATAATCATCTGTACTTGAAGAAGAAAAAAATACGAAACAATATTCGCGAAAAACGCACAAACACATTGTAATAACTTTCGATCAAATTGGAATTTCAAAAATAATCTCGCGTTAAGTCCACAAACTAATATGGTCCTTTCAGAACGTCACATTTCAAGCTTTTATTTGCATTTTTTAATGACTGTAAATTGCACCGCGCGGTATTTTTTAATTTGAATTTCAATAGTTGATCATTCTCGAACTAATAATCAAATCTTTTTTTTTTTTGTTATTATTATTTTTTCATAGAACTCCTTGTAATTTTTTCCTACACAACTTTGTAGTTTAGAGTTTAAGAGTTCTATAGTTTTTGTGGTTAAAAGCAAACTGAAAAAAGCAAATAAAAAGTAGGGAAATTTTAGCAAAAGAAGCACGTAAAACTGCAATAACTGTGACCCAAATTTGAATTTTTTTTTTTTTTTTTTAAAAAAGAAAAGTCGTGTTAAGCTCTTATAAGTGAACTATCTTTTTGAGTCCCCATTTGTTAAGGAGGTTTACTTAAGAAATTCCGTACGCGTATTCAGACACGTGGAGGGCAAAAATTATAATTTTTATGCGAACATTAATGGGTTAGGAAGCGCTACAACTGAAAAAACTGATAATTTCTTCTTGATTTAAAAAATTTTTAATGTGAAAAAATTAAATAGGTAAAATCTAATAAAACAATAACTTATTACAGCAAATAATTAAAAATAAATAAATAAATAAAAAGAACTTAAAATAAAAATTTTAAATTTTTTTTTACCATAATAAGAAATAAACTAGAGCGTTAATTACNTTGCACACATTTACATAGATCCTAATAACTAACATTTTCCTAATAACTAGTACTAATTTTTCCAACGTATATGTTGTGCACAAAAATTACGAAAACGATATAGTTTAATATTTGATTTTCATTTAATATATTATTTTTTATTAACATTGATGCACTCACGGCAAGATATAAAAATAATTGATCTTTGCAAACTATGTCGCTTTTTCCTTTGTTTTAGACATCAGTAAAATTCTATTGTTAAATTAAATAAAATATACATTTGAACAAAGCCGCAACAAAAGAGAAAGAAAAAAATTCAAACAATAAATAGTTAAACAGATTTGGTCAGAGACTTTCCTTTTTAACTCCGTCCCAAAAATAAATGCAATACTTTCAAAAAGCAATAAAAGCATGTAAAAAAATAGCAATAAAAGCAAATAATAATTACTATCTTTTCTTTGTATGTCTTATTTTTTTTTAAGCAAGGACGTAAATAGTTGTGTTACTAAATACATAGATTAAATAACTTTTTTTAGAATGAAAATTATTTAGCTTCCAAATTTCAGTATTTTTATCATAAATACGATAAATGTTCTCAATAAAAGCAGCTATTTAATTAAATAATTAATATCAGAAAAAAATCCGAAGGGATGTTTTATAATTATTAAAGGCAATACTTGTTGGAATTGATATAATAATTTGAACTAGTTAATCAAAGAAACTTGTGCACATATAGACAGATTTCTTTTTAATATAGAAAACAGAAACGGAATTAATTAAGAGCTTATTTCAAACTCAAAACTAATCTCGCAAATTAAGAATTATGTAACCGAAAAAAATGTTTGCTTTAGAATAAAAAAAAAATAAACTTAATTTATTAGCAAAGACAATTACAAGAGTAAATAAAACTATACAAATATACGTCACTATATTAAAATATTTAGTTATTTTTAAATAAAAATGAATATTAATACATGAATGATTTCAATAAATAACTGGGAAAAAAATTTCATATAGTACATAATAATTTAACCGAATAAAAAATAGCTTAAAAAAGAGTTTTCAGGTTTATTTTTTATTTCATTATTTTAGAGCCAAGTGAACAAAATAAGCAAAAAACGCAGAAATGGGAATTAGAAAAAAATCGTATAAATCGCTTTTTTCTTCTTCATTCAAGCTCGCATCTTTCTGGAATTATAAAGCACACTGGACTAAGTTACTTCGTCAATAAAAAGCTTTTTTTTAAATCATTTATATTTTAATGAGATTTTAGGATTTTAAAATTTAAAAGAAGTCGATTGTATTTGTAAGCCTTTTTATAGCTTGCAGAAATTTCTGGGAATAACTGTTCTATTCGCAGTATTTTCAGGGTAGGTATGATTTTAAACATGATTTAAATCGCGATATATATCACTAGATGTTTAAAAAAAATTTATTTAAATTACTAGATTTTTTTAAAAAGAAAATCATTGATATAAGCCATACATATTTTTTTGACATTATTATTTCTAAATACATTCTTAAGGATATAATTTTTGCGGAATTTTTTTCCTGATCTAATCAACTATTCTTTATTTGATATAAACTAATAAATTGGTTCATAGTCTTAACTAGTTCATGATGGTGTAGAGCTGCTCATGAATAAAAATAACTGCGTTACATTTACAAAGTAATTATTTTTTGATAATTAAATACTAATGTTACTGTCTTGTCAAGTATTCTGTTACAATATTGTTTGTAAAGAATTGTTAACACATTCATCAAAACTTTGATTGGTAAATGCGGAAAAAAAATCAAAAGAAATATTTTAATAAAATTTGTTCTATGCTGATTCAAATAAAAAGTATTCGATTTATATAACATATTAAAAAAAAAACAAGACTAAAAAATCATGAGTTTCACCGCTGTCCTCTCTTACCTATGCCACTGGAATTGTGGACTCAAACCCAGAAGAATGTGGAAACGCTTAGATTTTTTGAAAGGATGTTGCTAAGAAATATACGTGGAAGAATAAAGGAGAACAGAAAACGGCAAAGAACAGACTTACAGTTACACACTGTCCATGAAGAGCCAATCATAAAGTATATCAAAATGAAAAGAAGAGTAATGTTTTAAAAATTAATTTTTTGAAATATTCAATAGACATTGTCATGAATTAAACTGCAGATGATTCTGTTTTCTTTTCAATTATTTAAAAAATGACAGAAAGATGTTTGTTAGTTTACAACTCATTTGTATCAAAAACAGGTCGTAAAAAGGAGTTTTTTATGTTTACTTATCTTCGTACTTAAATGTCCATGCACGTTCTTAAATGCTTATTCATCTTTGATTAAATATTTCAGGTAAGTATGGCTACCGTGAGCTACGTCACTGAATTAGATTTGAAAATACTATCTGACCCTCATGTTTTTAGAAATCTGAATGAATCAATAGTAATTGAAATTTTTTAAAAAATGAGTTAAATAGCAATATGCGAATTCATAGAGGAAAAATGCGTGATTATGGTAAATCTTGACTGTAATGAGTTGGCCATCTAAGTAACAAATTAGTAAGGAGGAGCATATTTAGTTAGTTTTAGATAAAATTTTGCAACTCACCCCTTTTTCATAAGTGGGACAATAATAATAACTGTATAATTTTGAACACTGGATAATTTTGAACAGTCGATAATTTCAAACAATAAACACATTCAATTATAACTAAACGTTTGGTAAATAGTTCAAAAAAAAAATTTGTATATCCAAAAATGTTAGTTAAGTTTAAGTGCAAGTAATTCATTTTAAATTAATTTAAAAAGAGCTACAAAATAATCGCTTAAGTCAAATCTTCGCGTTGTTTAAATGATCATGTGCGCCCACAATGCAAAATTTGCAACTTGTAAAACTTTTAAGTAATAAGCTGAGTCAGTAGGTTAACGCGGGCATTGAAAAGCCGTGATTACTGCATGAAAGCACCCAGTATCTAAAAAAAGCAAACAAATCAAACCGGAAGTCTTGCAGTCCTTCTGTGACTCAGCTCAGCTTTGTATAAATTAAGGCTCCTATACTCTTAATTCAGGGGCTCTAGTATAAATCAATGCATTCGTGTCATCAAGAGGAAGTTATAAACACCTCTTATTGTACTGTCATCTGCTGATAATAGAGATAACCTCCGTCAGGAATGAGGTGAATACGAATGTAAACAAATTTCTACTTTCAATAATTAATCTGACAAAATTTTTAAATTAAAACATTATAAAAACTACAATAAAAGAAATTGTGATCGTTATTTGAAACTTTATCTATTAAGTATTTTAAATCAACAAATATATTTATGTTTATTGTCATGTTTAAGCTTATTATCACATTTTAAAGACAATAAACTTAAACAAAATTAAAGAAAAATACGATTAGGGTCATCAAAATCCATTAAAATTAGTTATTTAAAATTAAAGTAAGAAGAATACAAAGGGAAAAAATAAATAAATGATCAATTAACTAAACTACAATAATTTTTAAATTTTTTTAGTTAGTATATGATTAGTTTTTCATAAAACTCGTTAAATATACTATGCCCCAATTAATAAGATAACAAAATATTTATGAACAAAAGTATTTTTCCCCTTAAAGTAAAAATACAAAATTAAATAAATAAAAAAAAGGAAAGTGGACTTCTACTTTAATTTGGAAAATTTCTTCCTTTGGCGTTAGCGTAAAATAAGCGGAATAATAAAAGCTAATGAAAAATGGGGATGGGAAAGAGTTTCAAACTAATCCCTCAAATTAAATTAGATAAACACCGAAAATAAAAACGAGCTTCTGAGATTTAAAAGTAAAGAATTACCCACACTTAAGGGACATCTAAAACAACATTCTTTTTCATTTGCAACACATCGAAGCACTTAAGATGTGGAATAAATAGCTTCCATCAAATCGAACATCTTTAAAAAAAATACAGTGAAAACATTTAAGCTTCCTCTTAGAGGTATCATTTGCTTCACATCCGATTCGATAAGTTTTAAAATGAAATGGAAAATTATTCCAAGTTGATTTTATTTTACTATTTTAGATAAATGATTTAAACACTTTAAATACTATTTTCTAAAACCCTAACTGAATTCCAGAAGATAATAATAAAATTATTTATTAATGGCAGTGTTAATTTTGATGTGTCTCAAGAATTTTTGAAACGAAATTACACCTCCAGCAGAGACATAGGAAATGCCATTATAAATGAGTGGTAAAGTCTGTATATAAAATTATATAATTATATAAAATTTATTAATTATCTGTATTTCTTGATTTGCATTTAGAATAGCTAATTTAGTAGGTATTAAGAAGTAGTAGACTAAAACAAAAATATCAATAAAACAAAAGTAAATGAATGACTTTACTTCTTAAATGTAAATAAATCCTTTTACTTTTGTAAACAAAAGTAAAGTCATTTCTTTTGTAAACAAAAGTAACGTTATTTACTTTTGTAAACAAAATCAAATAAATGAAATTTCTGAATACACATACAAATTACATATATTCGTCTTTTTATTTTTCTCGAACACTCAAATTTTATATAACTATATTGAAAAAATAAAAACAATATGAGAATTTTTTTCAAAATTTTTTCAAAAATGCATCTTAAATTCAGCTAAGTATTTTATGGCTAACATCGAACACATGCGGCTAACATTACGGTTTTTTTTTCAAACCTACAAGAAAATGAAATTTTTAAGGCAGCTTGAGAGGTTAATATCAATCTTTCTAATTATTTCGGGATTTTACATGGTTTATATAAATTTTTTAATTATTTAGAGATTTTAGAAATTTTCTCTACAAATATTTCATAAAAGACTTTGATACTACATGACATCTCTTATACACTTGAAATATTCCGAACAGTAATTGAATACGATGCCCAATTCCTTGTCAATTTTAAGGATTTGCAATAACAAATATGTTCGAAATTAAATTGCGCGTTGATTGGCGTGTTATTTCTGTGTTCTAAAGATTTAGGCTTAATGTCAAGGTTTCGTTAGCAGAATATCATTTTGAACGATTGAATTTCGCAAGACACGTTGAAAATTAAAATTTCGAATTGATAATGCTTCAATTGTAAATTAAGATTAAGGCAAATTCTAATGGTAAATTGAAAATTAAAATTGAGTCAAGTTCTAATGTTTTTTTCTTCATCATTACTTTCAAGGTAAACTAACTAACCAAATACAATACAATAAAAAGGAGCGAAGATTTATATTTTAGAGATTAATCTTCGCAATCATATAAGAATAATTAAGACAAAAGTGATATTTTAAGACATTGGATTTATATTCCATGCCATAGGTAAAGAATGAATCAGATTAATATATCCTACGTTTCATGTGAACCAAAACTTCAAAAAAAAGTAATAAATGCTATTATTTAAAAGGTTGCTCAGAAAATCATCGCTATTGAAAGGGCAAAGCAGACACACAAAAGAAAATTTAAAAAATAAAAACACAAACGTAATCCGCAGTTGCAAACGAAGATTGCAAATTATGCATAATAAACAAAGAAAATAAGAAAAATCATTCATCATCTTATTTTTAATATATTTCTACACATTTACAAGCAATATAAATCTAAAAGATTCTCTACGTAGCAGCAGGATATGTCAGGAAATATGTCTGGTATATTTCTGCCGATGTAATTCGTGTATTATAATACTTTCAACATCTTCTGTAGTAATATTTAGCCACTAATAAGGCATCAAAAAATATTTATCTAAATTTGATTAGACATTTAAGCAACGTTATTCAACTTAAGTGGCAAAATAGGGGACTATTCTGAAATATTACAAGCGCAATTATAAATGTGTAAGTTAGAAAAAATTAAGTTAAATTACAACTCGAATAAAAGGGATCTCACCCTAGAAAGACACGGCTTAAAGTTCCATTTATAGTAAACGTTTATCTAAATAGAAATAATTTGAAACAGATGTTGATATGGTTTTCTTTAGTAAATGTTATTATTTAACAGTTGGCTATTTTTCTTGGGTGTATAGTTTTTTCATGCTTATGACTCCTCACTCGCTTGATATTTCAGTAGTCTGTTCTTGGTCAGTCTCGAAAATAATTTTAAAAAAATATGACACAATAATGTAATAATATCTAACAGCATTCATACGCATTAGTGCTTTATATAAAAAGATAATTTGCTGTACTTAGTCTATTGCATTAATTTTTTAAGACAAACAGAAATTTTTCTAATTAAACTGAAAAATGTTCCTATTTCATCACCGTCGTTAAACAGTCGACCCATTTTTGGGCTTACGATTACTAATGTTCAACTCCGTAGCCTTATAATTTTAAACCAATTCCAGAAGAAAAGGGAACTCCTGGATCAAGTTTTGGGTGAAATTTCCTTTCGTGAAGGAATTTTTAAAGGAACTATCCCACATTTGCGTTACATGGAGAGGAAAACTACGTAAACCTCCTACGATTAGCCTGACGGGAAGGGGACTCTAACCCATAATCCGTTTACCACTAAGGATATTGAAAAGTCAGCACTCTGGTCGGTGCGAACAGGGTGCGGAATTCGTATCAACCAGGCATAGCTGGGATTCAAACCAGTTCACCTCATTGGAAGGCAAACACTCTATCCCCTGAGCCACCACGCCTCAACAAAGAAATATTTTATTTTATAACCGTATTTGAACAGCCGACCCAATTTGTTTTGTTTACGACAACTAATGTTCAACTCCATAGCCTTGTTATTTTAAACCCAATCCAGAAGACAAGAGAACTCCTGGATCAAGTATTGGGAGAAATTCGCCTTCGTGGAGGAGTTTTTGAAAGAACTAACCCATATTTGCGTTACATGGGGAGGAAAACCACGAAAACCTCCCACGGTTAGCCTAACGGCAAGGGGGCTCTTACCCATGATCCGTCTACTACTGAGGATATTTCATGTCAGCATTGCGGTCGGTGCGAGCCGGGTGCGGAATTCGTATCGATCAGCCATCGCTGGGATTCGAACCCGGTTCATCTCATTTGAAGGCGAACGCTCTATCCCCTGAGCCACCACAGCTTACTAAGAAATATTGAAATTATTGTTAATTGAGATAAAAACCAAATAAATAAGGATCCTTGAAAGTATATTTTTTTCCGTAACAGTTCACCTTTAAGAAGGTAATGCACTCCTACTGTATAAGAGATAAGCATTACTTCGTGGGCTAAATATCAATTTACCCAACTCCAAAATAATCAATATTGACAAAATCCTACAATATTTATTCTAAAAGTATACATTGACATCATAGTTTATGTGAGTTGATTTAATATTTTAGTAGCTTCAATATTTCAGATAGATGTCTAGCCGTATTATTTATTAAATCCATAAAATGATTTGCCCAAATTCAATCACATCAAAAGCAGGAAAAATCAAATTACAGAATAACTTTCATGAACTTTCAGTTTTTGCAGAATGAATCTTAACTCAGCCGTGGTACATTATCTTCCACTTATTTCAGATGATTCAAGACTAATCTAAGTTAATCAATCTTAATGCAACCAGTATATTGTGAAGTAAAGCTATAAAATTTCGCAAGAAAATAGCTATTTGAATTTAGCAAAACTATTATATTGAATCATTAATATTTGTGTTTGAATGGGGGGGAAAAAGTGAGCAAAGAAATTTCAGGAAATATCCTTATATTTATAAAAATCGATAGCGAACAAGTGAGATTGATCCTAGGAATAAAATTTACTTTATTTCAGAGAAGGCTGCGAACAAATGAGTAAAACCAGAAAACATTATTCAAATAAATCATACGCAGGAGGCGATTTGTTACGAAAATGGACAGAATTTTGTATCATTAGTCAAAAAAATCCTTCCTTATCACCATATTTTTTTGAACGAACAGCATAAATACATCTAAATCTTTCCTTTGAGATTCATAGTTTCTGTTGAAAGATAATGATAAAATAAAATTACTATTCGAAATAAGTCAGTACCCTTATTAACACGAAGTTTAAATCGATCTTGGTGTTTCATAAAAACTCCAATTTATCAGTTTTCCAATTACTATCCGAGTGGCCGAATTTTTTCGGGGTCACTGCGACATATCTCTCTAATACTGATATCTTTCTAAAAGATACTTATAAAAATAACAAATATACATGTTACTAATTTAAAGTAACATAAGCGTCAACGTCAAGAAAAAGAAAAAAATTCGGATAAAATAAAATAATTTTTTTAATGAATATGTAATATTTTTTTTTATTATGGGCGATATTCTTCCATTTTGTAGGGGGATAACACACTATTTCCTTTTTCACATTTTGTAATTCATCATCTCATAAAAAAAATATTTAAAAAAATCGCGAAATCATTAGCAGTATAGTAAGTATCAATAAAAAAAAAAAATTTAAATAAAATACGATAGACGACGAAATCACGCAAATTGGACTCTTCAAAAAAGGGTTACTAAAATGCGTGTTTTCATTTCGGAATTCAATTCTTGTAATAAATAATATCGTATTAAAAATATGGCATTTAAAATATCGGATTTTAAAAGCTATGTGGAAATCAATAGTAATAACAGCATAAAAAAAATAGAACGAAAATTTCTACAGAAAAGAAAACCAAATTTTTTACTTCATTATACTTCATTTTTCATTATTCTCAAATGAAAAAAAAAAAAAAAAAATTCAAGCATTTTTTTCCACTCCGATTCGTGAGAAAAGCATCTTTGAATATAATTCTGAAGAAAAGATAAAATCTTTCTAAAATTTCTGCAGAAAAGAAAAGTAAAATTTTTTATTTCCCAAAGGAAAAATCGTTCTACAATAACTCTGTAACGTTCTGCGACAATGTCGCCGTGTCGCCACGATTCTGCCACGGGGACTACTTACTATCTATGAGTTTTGTAATTATCATCAAATTTCAGGAGGTAAAAATATTTTTTTTCTTTTTTCTTAAATATTTGTACTTAACGTATTAACGTATCCAGGGGTCTGTCCAGACATTTTGTGAAAGGTCCGTTTTTCGTGAAATTGTGAACTCACACTCTTTCAAGCAGGGTCCGCTTTTATGAATTTGTGCAAATAGGGTCCGGTTATTGCAAAAACCTTTTTCATGGAGTTTTTAAATTCTAAATAGATACAAGATTATGCTCGGAACTGTAAAATTATAATGGAAAAGGTGTAAATATGGGCACCCTCTTTTGTTTTTTGGATAAAGTTACTTTCAATTTGAAAATTTCTAGATTTTTATCTTTCATTAACAACTATAACAAGTTTCCTAAATGCGAGAAGGCAAAACAATGATTAACATCAATTATTTCATTTCAAAAACGACGATTTTCAAAAATCTTTTAAAAAAGCACCAGAAAAAATGGGGTGTAAATATGGGCCCTCTTCAAAAAAGCCACCAAAAATAGTTTAAAAACAGGATAAAACAATACAAAATGGTAGAGAATTTATTTATTACAGGAAAAAAAATTATTTACAGAAATCGCAAACATAACTGGCTCTTTCACCCCCGGCACAGTGCCCACATTTGGCACATAACGCATCTTACCCACACCTCTCCTCGAGTGTCTTCAGAGAACTTTCCATCACAAAAACTGCAAGTTGCATCGCTTGAGTCTGGTTTATCCCCACCGTTGACATTTATTAGATTCGTATCATCATCGCTGTAGATAAGAGGAGGGTCATCGAGTCTGATGAGTCCGATGATGAATCGTATCGTTGCGTGGGCCGAATTTTCTTTTTTTGAAGGCCTTTCGTCTTCCCACCCTGCCCTCTGGCCGGTCTCTTACCCCGGGAAAACTCAAGGACGTCTTCTTGAGAGCACTTGTCAAGCGTCTTGGTCAACTGATCCTTGTATGGTAATCCGGTGATGAGGCTGGACCTTGCTGCTTTGCGTCCACGAGTAGTGGTTATCTTCTTAATGTTGGGAACAGGAGATATGTCGAACGGAGAAATTGCACTTGAAGTTCCCGGGGAACATTGAGGTATTTCAGCTGCCTTATCAATTGGCATAACTAGAGCCTGATGTGCTAAACTCCACTAAAAAAAGTTGGTGTAATTATGGGCACCCTTTAAATGGGGGCCCATATTTACACCAACCCCACCTAAGAAGGATGGCCACTATCACAAGTAACCTAAAAGCGTGCGTGACTAAAGGTGTGCTTCAAAAAATAGCTTAAGATCTCCGCTTTCCGGATATCACTGTCAAATTATTTTTAACTGAGCATAAGTACATGAAAAGAAAACGATTTCACATACCTCTCAAAAGTTTGCAGTCCAGAATAAACACCAATTTGCACAATAACTCACGCTGCATCCACACTACTTGAAAAAATGGTTTCAACTGCTCTGTACAATCTTATATTAGCAACTGGCGCCATATACAGTCCTTGCCGCCAGTCTTCAGTACCTCCCATAGCTACTAGGGTGGGGTGCCCATATTTACACCTGTGCCCATTTTTACACCTTCTCCTCTAATAAAAAAATTAAATTTTCAAAAATAAACAGCAATTGCTTCTTCTAAATTAGAGATGCAGCATGCAGATATTTGGTATTTAGCCTATACTGCTGAACGCAGAATATTCATTTCGGACGAATGATGGAAGAATCGTCAGCCGAAGACAGAACTAAATTCGTTTACATCCATCTTTCTTGTTTTCTGCGCTGGGAAGGGTTTATTCGATTAACAAAACAATAAAGAAGATAAACAAATTTGTGAAGGGTCCGATTAAAAGAAAAATCATTTTGTGAAGGGTCCGTTTTTAAGTCAAAATATTTTGTGAAGGGTCCGTTTTTATGAAAAGATATTTTGCGCAGGGTCCGTTAACGGACCCAAATTTCTTCTAAACAGATCCCTGGTATCGTAACGTAACGTATCTAACGTAAAGTATCTTTGTACTTAACGTTATACATTGATCAATATGCCATTATTTTTAAATATTGTTCTTTTAAATTCTGCGTTTTAAAAAAATTTACAGACAAACATGATGCGAAAATAATAAATTTCTTTTGTATTTGCTGCTTAATGTTCAGTAGTTATCCAGTCATGCCCTTAAATAATTTACTAAGTAATATTGAATCATATAGCATAAGAAATTTTCCAGACAAACTCATTCAAGCATAACTAAAAAAATTGCGTTCTCAGATTAAAAATTATATTAATTAAAGTTGTGTTTAGGTTCCTTAAACAATGCTTAATTAATTATTATTGACTACAATGTTCAATGTTTAACTGAAATATTTGATTGTTATAAAATATCGAATTTTTTACATCAAAATCTTAAAATCGATTTTGATACATATTAGAGTGTTGACTATTTCTTCTTCATACGGAATAAAATTTAAAAAAAAACAATATTTACCATTTTATTATAGGTAATACGTATACATAATCAGAGATGCCAACTTACTCTTGACAGCGGATAAAAATTTTCGAATGGTAGTCTTTTAATGTATGATTCTTGATCGAATAAATTCGATTTATAGTGCTTTTGCTTACACTTCTAAATAATTCTAAGGTTTAGGTTATACGCACCTTTGCCGCAGTTAAGTCGTGTAGAACCTTTTAAAAAGTCTGCAAAGTTAATCAAAAAATCTCCAAATTTAAGTTTTTAGTTCTCTTCCGTTTTTTAAAATATTCTGTTTTGTCCGAAGCAGTTGGCAATTCTGCATAATATTTGACAACAAAATGGAATTAACCATTTCTCATTTTTTTAACATATTTTGCCCTAAAACTTAATTATGGTAATCCTTAACTGCTGTTCTCTGAACTTCCATACACTTAAACTTTCATCATCGGACATTTGTTTCTCTGAAAAATGTATGAATTTTGCTTTTCTCAGTGTCTTCAAGACAGGAGAGACAAAATGGAATACAAAACGTCGATTATGAAACAATGTTTTAAAACTTCATAGGGCAGTCATCACAGAAATTACATAACAAAATACTTCCACAAAATTTATAAGTTAATATCGCTCAACGAAAATGCATACTAATCAATTATTAATTATCAAAAAGAGAAAGCCATGAAATTTAAGAACGGAACCACAGATGTATTTATTGATTGGTTAAAATCGAAGACAATCTTTTGAAAGAAATCAATATTAGAAGCATTAAAAGGCAATACGGGAACACTCTTCCAAGTGTGACGGGAAACGATATTTTATCAAATGTACTTACGTCTACATTGTTTTAGAAAAATCAATCTTCTTTTTCCGGAATAAATATCTTTTTAAAAAGAAGCTACTAATTTAGACCTTACATTACGAACGAAACTTATTTAATTTTTAGCTTTAAAACTAAACAAAAAATCATCCAAAGCATGAAAGACAATCCTTCGAAGCGTGTGTAAAACACAAGAAAAGTGTAATAAATTTAATCCTAAAATCATTAAAAACTCAATTCGATAAAAGAGTATCACCATAAGTTTAATTTGAAAATAATATGATTGACGATTTAAATGTAAAAATGTACTTTTAATATTTTTTGAACCAAAAAAAAAGAAAAAAAATAACATGCTTACCTTATTTAGACAGGGTACGTAGCCAAATCTTTCAACAAAAAATAAGCACCTTTTAAGTATTTTTTAAGTAAAGTATTTTTTAAGTATTTTTTAAGTAAGTATAGTGCTAAAAAATATTTTTAAGCACTATATTACATACACTAACAAAATGCAAAATAATTTTCTAAGACTTAATATGATCATTATAAAATAAATAATTTCTGATAAAGAACTATTTTCTTGATTATATTGGCTACCATAAAAAGATCGAGAGATTTTTCGGTTTGATTTCAGAGGGAAGGAAATGAAGCCTGAAATTGAGAATATCTTGCTAAATGCAGCAGAGTTGCACATGAGAATGCAAGAATCTCACCGAACCCAGCTTAGTATACGCACATGCGGACCTGCAAGTATTTCATCAAACATGTAAAAAGATTGGCGCTTTCATATGCTACGAACCGACTGTATGCCGAAATGCATTGTATTTGAATGAATTGCGATAACGTGGCGAAAATCGACATGGTAAAGTATGGTATCTCGTTTTCAAAAAGGGAAAATTAAAAACTCTTTTAAAAACACAAAATAAAAAAAGCACCTTTAAGGGCTTTTAAAAAACGAAAATCTAAAATCAGTATCTTTAAACACTTTTTTAATAACGCTACGCACCATGTTGGAGAGAGAAAAAATGTCGCATCGATTTCAAAGAACCAAAATTCATAGTGGTCTTAAAAATTAAGTAAAATCGCTGTAGCGTTTTACTTAACATTTAGATTTACTAAGAATCGAAAAAAGAAAGAAATATTATTAATGAATATGCATCGTCAAAAATTAATAATTATGATACTATCTTTGCCTCCTTTACTAAAGATAATTTAATTAAATGAAAGGCTTAAAGTTAGAAAAATATTGCTGAAAAACAATATAAATGCTTAAGTTGATATGAAATGAATAAATATTAATTATTCATCTATTCTTTGGAAGAATTTAGTATAAAATATGAAGAAAAAAACTACTTCATAAGAGATGTAGCATAATGTCATTCCGGAAAGTAATTCATAGAATACTAATTATATATTTATCTGAAAGCAGAGCAAAGCCTCCTAACTATGCATGATCATGAATAAAAATAAAATATTTAAAAAAATTGCATTTAATTGGTAAAACGGAACGAATTTAAATAATTAAATGTTTGTACTTTGTAACAGCATTTTACAACTAATTTTTTACTTATCTAAAAACTTAGTCTTCCCCCATTTATACATAATAAATTACATTAAAAAATATGTTTATTAGTTACTCTAAAAATAAAAACTTTTTCTCGACTTTTAGAAAAATATTTAGCATTAAAACATAATATTAGAATATTGAATACTACACTGTTTTCGACATTCCAATGCTGCAAAATTTTTCAACCCAAAATAATTTTGCATTTAATCAAATATTCTCATAATATTCATCTAACTTTTCAAAAATAATTGCAGGAATAATTTTAAACTGGATATATTTTTTCAGGTTCTAATCCTTTTATTATTTAGCCTTTTTACTAATCCTAATATGACAGTCATGGACAATATATTACGATTTTAAAATACACAGATAAACATTTAAAAATGTAAGCATTGAACCGCTGTTGATTAAAAATTCATAAGTCACTCTTAAAAGTTTCAAATAAGAATAACAAAAGTTGTAACAAATTGCACTTATCTTATAAAGCATCTCCATTAAAACGACTCATTCTTAAAAACTTAGATAATAAAACTTTTTAATCATCCATATTAAAAAAGACAAAATTAAAATAAATGTACAGTGCACCAATTAAAAACGGACCACCCTGAATAACTTTCGATTTAATGATCAGATCTTTACATTCAAAAACTCATTCATAATGGTTCGAGAGAGTGACCTCAAATATGCTAATTAATTGGTGTAGACGATATTTTAAGTTAGGAAATCAGATACAAAAACGTACTTTCTCTGAATAAACATACCTTTTTTTCAACGGATTCATATTTCTGACTCCCGAAATATAGGGAGTAGCCGCAATCTAGAAAATATGGTCCCTACAGCCTGGTCAGAAGAGCGGTCCAAAGTTTTGACCCCTTAATGTTAATTTTACTTTTTCCGACGCAACAATTAAGGGAGGTGAAAAATTTTTGCGAGCAATTAAAAATTTCGTTTATCCGAAGATAACTCCATGCAAAAAAAATGAACTTTAGTAAATATTTATTATTTTTTATTATTTTATTTAATAATAGTCGAAAACATTTTGAATTGTAAGGTATACAATTTATCACATTTTAAAGTATGCAAATGTACATGGAAAAATACAAAATTTGAGTGAAATCAGCCGCATAATTCCTAGAAATCGAATTTTAAAGAAGTCGTATACTAAAAATTCGACTTCTTTAGAATTATTCAACCGATTTCGGTCATAGAGCGTTCGCCTTCCAATGAGGTGAACCGGGTTCGAATCCCACCAATGGCTGGTCGATACGAATCCGCATCCAGCTGGCACCGACTACAGTGCTGACGTGAAATATACTCAGTGGTAGACGGATCACGGATTAGAGTCCCTTTGCCGTAAGGCTAACCTTGGAAGGTTCTTGGGGTCTTCCGCGCCATGTAGTGCAAATACGGGTTAGTTCTATCAAAAAGTCCTCCACTAAGACAAAATTTCTCCCAATACTTGATCCAGGTATTCCCTTGTCTTCTGGATTGTGTTCAAAATTACAAGGCTACGGAGTTGAACATTAGTGGAAAAGAAAAAGAAAGAAAAAATACTTAAAAAAGAAAAAAAGCTTCAAGAAATAAGAGGAAAAAGAGTAAACAAAAAGGTGATAAAATAATAATGATAATAAACAGCATCGGATGACACAATGATTTAGATTTGACTGTCAAATTATAAGAAAGAATGATTTTTTTATTTATTTTGGGGGTGCCATCC
>NC_092210.1:84810892-84815935 GCF_043381705.1 Parasteatoda tepidariorum | reverse complement strand
TCGTGTTGCGGCACTTTTGCGTGCTCGCGGGGGCCCTACACGATATTAGGCAGGTATACCAGTTTTTTTGGCTGCTCAGTGTATTTATATATACAATTAAGACAAATGAGGTATTATATATACAGTTTTAAGTAATAAAATATGAAATATAGTTAAAGTTTTTTAAAAAAACAACAAGGCTTGATTTCTGAAAAAAGGCAAAAAATGATAAATAATTTTTTAAACTAATTTACATTACAAAATTCATTCAAGATTACATTTACAATACCAGGGACTTAGGAAAATATATTTGCAAAATAGCATTCTATGGCAGGAAAAAGAAAAAAAATTTAATACCCAAGCATTCATAGAGAAATTCCGATTTCAAACAAGAAATAAGATAAAAATGCACATCGAATCTTTGATATAAGTAGCTTAGAAGAAACATTACACTGTTCCACGAAAGATTTTAACAATAACCGGATTACACGAAAGCAGCGAAAACAACATAACAGGCATAAACAAGTAGTTGTTAAACTACAACAAAAGAAAATTCCAATAGGAAAACAAAAACTAAAAATACTTAAAAAAATCAAGTAACAAAAGAGTCCTGTGTCTGTGAGCAGGTGATGCGAAAAAACAAAAAAGACAAGAAAGAAGATATCACAAACGACAAAACAAAATGTTGATCGGACGCTAACGCCCTAGTCTGGAGTAGCAAAACTAAGCGATGGGTTGCTAAGCAACGAGAACTCCTCCTTCAACAGTAGTTGTACAAAATTCACCATCTCTTGCATAACTCAGTGTTCAAAGGGGTAGGGAAAGTGCACTCTAGAATATCAAAGGGCAGTTCCAAATAAAAGTCCCATCAAGGCCCAAAGGTGCATTAGGAAACACGGTGGATTTTACAGATTAATAAACTTGAGGCAAGAATTATATGACATGTGCTTCCGCAGAAGTTAATAAAGTCAGAATATAAATCGCCCTCACGAAAATCCTTTAGAGAATCAACAGTTATAAAAGATGGTTTAAAAGTGCAACAATTATAATCTAAATAATTCAGTAATAATAATGAGCCAGGATGATTTTAGTCGCAATAACAACAATTTTTGATAGAAAGAAAATATAAAATAATTTTTATGAGATAGGTATACATTGTAAAATTTAAAAATAAAATTTTGACTTTTAAATAACAATTGCAGCTGCAGTTATTTTATGTATCTGTAATTAGTTAAAGCAATTAGTTAAAGTACTTAGTTAAACAAGTACTAAGAATAAATTTTAAATCGGAATTGTGATTGCGGTTATTTTATGTATCTGTTATTAGTGAAGGTACTTAGTTAAAAAATGTATTTATTTACTGACGATGAATGTTAATAGCTCTTGCTGGCAAGGCATAGCAGAAGAGGAAATACTGAGGACAACTTCCCTAGGGAATTAGAAAATCTTTTAAATTTAGCAAGCTGTTTTTAATAACACAACCTGCAACTAAAAAAGTTTTTAAAAACCAACAGTTCTTCTGATATATTTTCTGATGATGATTTCAGGAATCGTTTCTATCATGTATCATTTTTTTTTCACAAATTCAAAATTTTGATTTTCATAGCCACCAGTGTATTTTATTTAGTGTCATCATTAGTCATCGCTAAAATTTGAGGTATTTAGCTTAGCATGAGATACGAATATATAAATAACAAAACAAAAAAAATTTAAATAACAACATGCACACAGTTTGTGTGGATCTGTACACTGAAGAGCCAAAAAAAAACTGGTATACCTGCCTAATATCGTGTAAGGCCCCCAAGCACGCAGAAGTGCCGCAGCACGACGTGGCATGGATTCGATCAATGTGTGAAGTAGTGCTGGAGATAATTGACTACATGAATCCTGAAGGGCTGTCCATAAACCAGTGGGAGTAAAAGGGGGTGGGGATATCTTCTGAACATCAACTTTGCAAGGCATCCCAAATATGTTCAATAATGTTCATGTCTGGGAGTGGATCCAAGAGCACTCTTCTGAATTTAGACACTTCCGCTGGCCACCAAAATCCCCAGACTTGAACATTATTGAACATATTTGAGATGCCTTGCAACGTGATGTTCAGGAGATATCCCCACCCCCTCTTACTCCCACTGATTTAAGGACAGCCCTGCACGATTCATGGTGTCAATTATCTCCAGCACTGATTCACACATTGATCGAATCCATGCTACGTGGTGTTGCGGCACTTTTGCGTGCTCGCGGGGGCCCTACACGATATTAGGCAGGTATACCAGTTTTTTTGGCTGCTCAGTGTATTTATATATACAATTAAGACAAATGAGGTATTGTTTTGAACGTGTTTCATTTTACTCAGTTAGAAAAAAAATGCTGTTTCGTACGGTGTAATTAAAAACAACAACTGTACAAATTTGATTGCGGTAAGAAACAGAGAAGTTGAAAGACAATTATTAGAAACCTTTCAAGTCTTAACCTCCAGCTGAAACTGTTTTGATTTTTATTTCATTCACTTTCCTGTACTTCGATTTGTCAGATTTCGATATCGTCGTTGTTTTTAAATATTAATTTACAATCCTCAATGTGCACAATTTTTTTTAATTTCATTTGTATTAGGGATTCTAAAAATACATATTAAGGAAGTTTTTTTTATGAAACAATTGCAGACAAAAACTTACTTCACATAAAAGCGAAATACAACATTTTGCACAGGTTGCCTGCAGAAAATATTTTGAGTACAGAAATATTTAAAAAGCAATAAAGAGACGACATGTCATAACACTTGAAATGCCTGAAGCACATTCTTTTCTTTGTATGAATATTTGCAATTCCTTTTCATCGCTTTCTATTATCAAACAAAGCATTTCTCATAAAATATTTTAAAAGCAATATATAACTCTATCATAAAAACCTATTTTACTAGACAAAAATTTCTTATCTCTTTTCATTTGTCACTTATGAAAACTAATGTCCTAATTTTCTAAAGTACCTCATGAAAATTAGAATTTCTATTTCTAAGTCAGAACGAAGTCAATAATTTCACTTTAATTTTTTTAAAAATGTGTTTATTACAAAGACTTTTCAAATATACTTAAAGGGTGGTGTATATGGAATATTGTGCATACTAATATGCCTGTTACCCTTGTATACCATTAGTTACATTCTCGTATAATTTTACGTATATAGGGTGTTCCGTAAAGATGTTCTTATGGTTATTTTAAAAATTCTAAACAAAGAAGAAAATGACACATAGTGATACACAGGAAAAATGCAGGGTGATTTTGTTATTTTATATAAATGTTTAATTTCTTTATATAAAGTAGTGGGTGAAATTCTTTTAATTTTAGTTTATATTATACAAATATTAATAATTAATTAACCTTTGCTATAATTAGGAATTTTGTGGGGGGGTATCTACCAAAAATCTAAAATAACCTAGCTGGTGGCTATTATGTCTACCAATTTAATTAAAAATGTCTAAGTCTACAATTTATGTATTATATACTATTAATTTTAAAAAAATTAAAAACGTTTCATACAAATTGGAATTTTACTTTAAATAATACATCTATATAAATAAAACATAACATTTATATGCATGTAACATATACGAATCCGCAATTCCCAACCCATCCACGCCGAATTTAAAGTAGATAGGTTCAAAGACACGGCTGACATAACTGTCTGCTTTAAAACTGCATCCGACCGCCGGTTGGTGCGTTATATCCGAGAGAAAAAGAATTTTTCATAAGATTTAATAAATATTTTAAAGGCGATTTGAGCTCTATTTAATCAAAAATCAGTTTTATCGCTCTATTTTTCTTATTATTTTTCTTTGGATTCATATATCAGGTTATCATCAGTAAAATCAAAGCTAATGATATCGTCACAGAATTCGGGTTTTGAAAGGTATATCAAACCACATGTTTATTTTATTGATACCCTCGATTTCAAAGCGTGTCTGTAGTATACGCTATAATAGTTACACAACAAGAATAATGAAATAGACGTTATCTACAAAGTTTTTAAAAAAAATAAGAATAAAATAAAAAAAATTAGAAAAAAATCTTTTATGGAAAAAATATGGTGAATTCCGAATATCACATTTTGAATTGTACTATGCGTATATTTAATCTTTAAGTGATTTGAACTTCTAACTCAGATAATGGTAAACGTAATATTATGAAACCGCACAAGAATATACAATAAATAATAATAATAAAATTTTAGTAAATTAAAGGTTGTATATTAGGTGTCATGAATATGTAGGATAGTGATATCAGGGCACTTATCCGGTTCGGAGGGCGGTAAAAAAATTTTTTTTACCACAATACCCATTTTATGCACCTTGGTACAATAAGTTCCCATTACATACTTATAACAGCAATACCATAATATTTAATACCAATTACCACATTTAATGAAGCATTACTTGTGACAATAATAGTTTGGCGATATTTCAAAGCATTCGTTAAAGCATTATTTGGTTCACCAAAAATGACTATAAAAATATTAAATCTGTTACTATAACTACTTTTGAGATTTACAATTAAATTATTTTGATAATAGGTACGAATTAAATTTAAAAAAATATTAAAAGCTAAATTAAAGGAGAAAAGGTACTTAATACTGCTTTTATGTTAATTAGTGTTTTTTATTAGGCACTAAATATACTCGGATTGGTATCAAGACGCCTCTGTAAACGTAAGTTTTCCGTTACACCAAAAACTATATGTCTTGATAGTCAAAAATTACCATAACTGTTGATTATGGTAATTTTTGACTATCAAGAGTCGACATCGAGCAACAGAGCGTAATGCCCAAATGATACTAAATACTTATTTTTATTTGAAGTGATGAACTTCTAAAAAAAATTGCTTAATCTGATAACATAAAGTTACCGGAAAGGCAACAAATAGTTTTAAAAAAATTTAAGTTGTTTAAGCTTAATTATGTCGGTATACGTCTTTCAGTTTTGCGTATGATTTTGTAACGTTGATTTATACCAATTTATTGATCAGTTACTTTTTTTTCTCCTTGCACAAAGAACAGACATTCACCCAGTAT
>NC_092210.1:84802442-84810463 GCF_043381705.1 Parasteatoda tepidariorum | reverse complement strand
TTTTTTTTTTAGTTGGGTTAGCAATAAAAAAAAGGCTTTTTGCAGCGATTCAGAAAACCGGAAAAATCAGTTATCCGGAATAGCGATGGTCCCGATCGTTCCGGATAATCGTTTCCCTACTGTATATATATATATATAAAATTATATATATATATATACAAACTCTGTATAATAAGTTGTTCAATACAATATATCCGCACTAACAATCAAGAGATATCTATAACATCTAAATAAGACGACAAAAAATAATAATATAATTTTGAAACAACTTTTATATCCCGCTTTAGCACAACTCTCACATAAAAGAAACAGTTGAACAATAGAAAAGGGATATCAGAAAATATACCATATTGTTAACAGATTTTTACTATATTTTCTAAGATTTTTTAAACCAAAAGTTTCTAAAAGTGCCACAAGAGACCTGGAACTATTCCAAGAAGAGAAAAGAATATTTTTGATTCATTTTTTTCTTTTTTTTTTACTTTTTTATCTGACAAAGAACTTAAGAAAAAGTTTTTTTAGTCTAGATGTCAATATAGTGAAATAGGAGAAACTTTTAACTTTTATTTTGACCATATCGATTTTTTTTCTTTTAAAGAAGGAAACTTGCATTACAATTTATAGTTTCCCACAAGTGTAAATATAAACTCTAAACAAATCTTAAATGAACTTAAATTTTTTAAATCATGATAAAAAGTCGAATTTATCATATTTATCGAGTTTATCTTGATAAAAACATCAATTATTTTAATTAAACCACATATGTATTTCAAATTAAAGTAGAATTGCTAATAAATTAATTTAATTCAGTGGTTACCAACAGGCGGCCCGAGGGCCGCATCCGGTCTGCGGAGCACTTTTTTGCGGCCCGCGAACTGAAATATATAATTTGTCATCTTTTTGCGGACAATTTTCGTTAAAAAATCTATATGGGTTTTAAATACTCTTAAGTTTTCTATCTTAACAATTTGATATCTGTTGCACATTAAATGTTTAATACATAAGTGCACATTAAAGTTATTGTAGCCAGAATTTTAAAATATGCAATTAAATACTTTTAAAAAAATCTACTTTTTATTTTAATGTGTAATTCAATACTTTTGTTTTGTACAACTTGATAAAAATCTGACAGTAATACTGAATGTTCCTTCAAACATAAAAGAGCCCCATAT
Organism: Parasteatoda tepidariorum; assembly: GCF_043381705.1. Taxonomy (NCBI): domain Eukaryota; kingdom Metazoa; phylum Arthropoda; class Arachnida; order Araneae; family Theridiidae; genus Parasteatoda; species Parasteatoda tepidariorum. The sequence goes on along the minus strand of NC_092210.1, from coordinate 84,809,291 downwards.
AGAATTTTGATAAAATTGCAGCCCGCCATTTGAATGGTGCTTTTAATTGCGGGTTCCGGCCTCATGTAAGTTGGAAGCCCCTGATTTAACCCATAGAGCGTTACTATACAGCACTCATTATCCGTTTGTAACGCAGAATCGCTTGAATGAAATATAAGTGTTCCATTAAGGCCACTCTTAATATAAATTTTTAATAACTTTTTCAGGCAATGTAAACAAAAAAAAAATAAACATGGTGGTCGCAAATTATTAATTTATCGAGACAAAAACGCTATGGAAATTTGACAAACTGCAGAAACGGAAGGGGAAAATAAGTAAACAACAAGACAGGTTTGATCGTGGGAGAAAATAGATGAGCTGAAAGATCATTATTAGAAACTCCTTCAAGCCTCAACTTCCAATTAAAACTATTCAGATGTTTTTTACTTGCATCCTTCTTTTATAGTTATTCATTAGATTTCAACAGCGTTTTTCTTTCATATGATAATTAAGTTCTTTCTCTTCAAACAATTTTGCAAAGAAAAAAAAAACAAATTTCAATAAGAAGCAGCAGGAAAGAGGGGGACTAGTGTGGACATCTTGATTACCTTTTTTAATTATAGGCAAAATATCCTCTATGAGATATCGTAGATTGGCAACATTTATGTATACTTTCATGTGCAGATGCATAGTCAGTACTTTGGTAGAAATTTTTAAAAGAAAGATTTTAAGGTGTAAAAGAGTAATATTCAAATTTTCTTTACACTTTTATTAACATACTTTATTTTCAGGATTTCAACAAAAGGTGACAAATATGTTATAAATTAAACGGTTTTCTACCTATTTTGATATTTATTTTTGCTCAGTATACTTTCAAGTAACCAGCATTAGGCATAAACGAAAACATGTCTTCGTGGGGCTGGTGTGAACGAATTCACACGGCCCCCTCCAACTTTCGATGAAAGAAATGTGAATTAATTACAAATGTAACACACTTAATGCAATTTATTTTCCAAATTAGAATTATTTTGTAGAATGATATGCCAGTACAAATAGTGATTTTAATCTCAAGTAAAACATTTATCATAAAACCTTTATGTTAATAAACTTTTCAAAGGTTTTAAGAAAATTTAAAGGGAAATTTTATCAAGTTCGTTAAACAAAAATAGGATTCAATATTGATGAATTAAAAAATAAAACAAATTTTTAATATATGTTTATGTTTGCCAAACATCAAACTAACAGAACATCAGTCAACTGTCTAGTCTTCTCTTTTGCTCCAGTGAGGGAAATAATCGCTAAAAGCCATGCATTCGGCGTATTACCCATTCGGACCATTTCATTATTAAGTTAAAACTATAGTTATTAAAATAGATTCAACTGAAAATTGGTTCTGAGCTTTCAATTAAGCCACATTGAATCATGATTTTCAAATGCATTGATTATTATCTGGTAGCTATTTTATCTAATTTATAAAAATCATGCCGTTGAGCACAATATCAATACCTCTGGGGGGGTACTGAATTGGAGATCGATCGTTCTTTGGATGAATGATCTGGATGAATGGGTCCGCCCTATAAACGGGTGCGACGTATGGTGTGGCAGAAGTCGAATTCTTGGCCACAGATGACGCCACTGGAAAATAAGAACAATCGCACCCCTTCTGCCTAAACAGGCATAGGTCAACAACAAATGTATTGATTGTCGTTCTTAATATAATGAAATGCTCGAATACGAATTATATTTTAATTAAAATATATCAATATTTTTTGTTCAATAAGGCTTAGATTGAAGTTAATTTCATTTTGGCTTTAGGTGTACCTTTCTGATAAACTTTTACTTTGTAAGTCATCAAATTTGTTCATACTAGCCAATCCACGCTGACCATGTGAGGCAAAAAGAACCTTTTTTTAAAAATATCATTACGGAAAAACTCAAGAGCTTTGTAATTCCAGATATAAATCAAAATTCAAGTAAGTCTCAATTATTGTTTTAAAAAAATATTACAATAAATATGGTTTTATGGCAAATTTGTAAAAACTGTCCAAACTAGCCACCTCTCCCCTACCTGGTGGCCATCCCACCCGCGAAGAGGGTTTGCAGGAACCGGCTACTGCGTGAAAAATATCCTCAGCACTCCGAAGGACCTAGGCCTCTCGGACACGGAAACCACACAGCCGTCACCCAGAAGACGCGTGTGCGGTCCCACGCACCTAGTGCCCAATCTTACAACACTACGGATTCACTAAAGTTCATCTGTCTGAGCTTGCTAAAAGGGATTTAGGTTAGTACACTTAAATAAAATTACTATCTAAATAAGACAGACACAACTAAAATAAAGCTTTAATCAGTGGAATTCAGAAATTACAAAATTAGGCAGCATCTGTCCAAACTAGCCCACGTCTCCCCTACCAAACCACAATTTTATTTTATTTTGTTTTATTACCGTAGTTGAACAGCCGACCCAATTTTGGGTTTACGACTACTAATGTTCAACTCCGTAGCACCTAACCACTACTCTTCATTAAGTCCAAGCAATGCTCGATTTTGCTCCGAGCTAGCAGAGGGATATACATAAGACGACTTAAGAATGCAAATCTTATGCGCTTAATTTATGAGGAGGCACTATTCTATCAAAACAATTTTGAGGAGAGCGGTACTGAAAAAAAAAACTGTTTGACTTTCCGGGGGAAAAAGGGAGTTGTTGTCCTCTCTAAATTTCATCAGACAATCAAATCGTTTATGATGTTTTTCACTCCGGCTTCTCTACTAGTGATTAACAGTCTTCGATCGCATTTTTGTCTGTTTTTTGTTTATTTAATAGCTTGCGTCCCGCGAATTGTAACAATTGTGACAAAAATTCTAAAACATTCGTATGAAACACCATGATCAAACCAATCCAAGTAACCGAATACGATCTAAAGGGGTTCGTTAAGCTGTGTTAAACTTTTTCATTATATCCGATATTGTATGTATGTTAAAATTTAAAAAAAAAAACGAAAAACAAAACACTTTAAGGCGTTGCGGGTAATACCTGCATAATTGATCAGAGAAATTTAAATAAGTCTTCCTAATATTTTAACCAATCTTCATAATGGTAAAAAGCACAAATGATTTTGCTTTTGGAAAAAAAATAAAAATAAAAAGCAAACAGGGCAGTATATAGTGAGAGCTATCGCAGCTCAATTAAATATTTTGCGGACAAGCTCTGTTATGAAACAAATATGTAAAGATATTTACTTTTAACATAAATAAGATTTTAGGTATTTTTATTTACATAGCAAAAATTTAAAACAAATTCCTTAAGTGAATAAGTTGGCATGACAGCCGTCTAATGCAGGAAATAACTTCTGTACCGAATTACGAATAACTTCTGTACCGAATTTACCATACGATACTTTTGAAATTGATTAATTATAAGGGAATACATACATCGTCAATTTCCAAGAGAAAAAAAGAAGAAGAAAACAGGTAACTGGCATTTAAAGCTAACGAGAAAATATTTTTTTTAAAACTTAAATGTCATATTCTGAATAAATGAACAGAAATTTTTGGTCAAATTCGCGACCATATTCGTCGGTTTATCAAAATAAGATACAGACTACAATTTTACTAAATTTGAATCCTTAGAATCGTTTTTTCCTAAAAACCATGAATGTTTTGTACCAAAACGCATTTTATTTCAATATTAATCAAATCGTATATTCTACATAGTTTCCTTGCTTCCATAGCCAAATCGAAAGAGAAATTTTTCTCTATTTCTACTTTACATTTTGCTATCGGCATATTAAATAAATTACATTCTAAAATGTACATGGACCATTTAGGGTTCAAAATAACTAATGAAAAAAAAAAAAGAAAAGCGAAAGTACTGAACTGAAAAACCAAACTATCCGTTAAAAAAAATTACTTTAACAGGAAAGAAAGTAACAAAACATCTCGCCAACAAATTTAAAAAATAACAAAACTTAGTACAAGCCCTCAAAAGGAAAACAGTAACCAACAGACAACACAACTAAGCTTGACTGTAACTGCGGTCAAGATAAAACACATATCAACTCAATACAAACGATTAAACTAGGCTTAATAATAATTCTCAAGAAAAGCTGGGGGGGAGGGGGATTTTTATTTAGAAAAATAAGTATGAACAATACATAATAGCAGTGCTCCTGTCCATTACGGATCACCCACACTTGTTTCTTGTTTCGTTGTAACTTTTGTTTATAGGCACGAATCAATTTTTATTTCTTTAATAATTGAAATTGTTCACTTAAAATGCATCTACTAAAAAAAATCATCAATCCGCTTACGCACACGTCACACATTCCACATCCCTAAACATTTGCTTTATTATTCTATTCTCTCTATAAATGTGTGGAATTTCGTTCAATTATCATTTTTTTTATTAAATATTTAAAATTATCAAAATTTCTTTTCATAACAAACTTTCAGAGTTACTTACATTAGTTCTATAATTTTGGTTACCAAATAAGCTTTCTATACTGAATACAACTTTCAGGAATGTGTGCACGGAAGTAGCGCTTAATCATTTATTTGTTAATCTTAAGATAACTTGAGCAATTTTTTCAACAAAACTTCATCAAAAAATGCCCACTGTATCTTCGCAATCATTGTTACTTGGATGTGGCGGCTCAGGGGATAGATCATTTGCCTGCCAGTTGGGAGATCCAGTTCAAATCCCAGCGGTGGCTGATTGATACGAATTCTGCTCCCGGCTTGCACCGACCACAGTGTTAACTTAAAATGTCTATAATGGTAGACGGATCATGGGTTAGAACCTCCTTGCCGTCGGACTAACCCAGGGAAGTTTTTGTGGTTTTCCTCTCCATGTAACACAAATGCGGGTTTCTTTTATCAAAAAGCTCTCTGCAAAGGCTAGTTTGTTCCAACGCTTGATGAAGGAGTTCCCTTGTTTCTAGGGTTCAAATTTACAAAGCTACGGAGTTGAACATTGAAAGTCGTAAACTCAGAATTAGATAGACTGTTCCATGCTGGTTTTAAAATAATAAAAATATTATTGTTACATATCTTCTTTAACACTAGAAAGACAGAAAATTAGCATATAGCTATATTGCCCAAAAGCAGTCAAAATGACTGCATTGTGAATGCTTAAATAAATTTGCTTAAAATTAATTTTTAGCATTTTTTTTTATTATTCACAGTTTTACAACAAGTTATTAGTAAATATTAACAATAAAATCAATCATATTAACAATAAAAAAAATAAAAAAATCATCATTGTTTTTCTAATTGAAATTAAAAGCAGTCAAAATGACTTCCTCAGGCAATCTAGTGTTAAACCTTTCTTCGTTCAATTTTTTTTTAACAAGCAGTTTCACAAAAGTAAAATATTTTCACCACATTCAAATTTTATATTAAAATAAGAAATGTAATCAATATGCAAGCACACAATGTGTTATCCCCATAACTACTTTAAAAGCTGTTAACTTCATTAATGCTTGTCTAAGTTCAATTCATTGTATGCAATGACAAACACAATATAAAAAAAAAAAGATTAAGTTAGCAATTAAAAAACATGCATTTTCAAATTAGCGTTGCAGTCCAATCAATGGCCAACAACTTACCACAAAACCTTCACTCGATATTTAGGTAGGTTTCATCCTAAAAGCAAATAAAATTAAGTGTTGAACATCCAACATTCTAAGCAGGGGACAAGTAACAAACGACTTTAAGGATGCTTTAATTTTCAAGCAAAGTGCAGAAGCCCATGATATGGCAACCCATTAGGGCGGCAATGTCGGGAGAAAAGCAAGTATTTTAATCTTCAGAACTAACTGTTTCGACTGAGGACGTCCATTAAAAGACGTCACCAAGGTTAGAAATACTTTGAATCTAAGTGATTGGATTGTGGCAATTACCGAAGGGATTAGTTGGATGTTGAAAGTAATGACACAATCAAGTATATTTACAAAAAAAAAAAAGGAACAGCAATTTTCTTTTTCCTTTGAATAGTTACAGATAAAGGAATATTATAAGATCTACAATAAATACCATGCAGACATAATTTAAAATTTAATTTTTAGTGTAAAAGAAATATTTTGAGGATGATTTTGAAATTAATTATGAAGTGAACTCAGAGTTCCTTAAGTTTCAGGTGAGAAAAAAAAAAGGGCTTTAATCCATAATACTTAGTAATTGAAGGTCGGTAAAAGTAAAGACCAAAAATAAAAATTTGCAGGCATGACTTTGGAATATATCATCCAGGAAAATATAATCACAGGGGTCTGTCCAGAAATTTTGTAAAAGGCCCGTTTTTGTAAAATTTGTGAAAAAAATTACTCGTAATTTGTGAATATAAAATAAACGTTAAGTCACATTCTTTCAACCAGGGTCCTGCTTTTGTGAATTTGTGCAAATAGGGTCCTGTTATTGCAAAAAACTTTTTCAATGAGTTTTTAAATTGTAAAGAGATATAAGATTATGCTCAACACTGTAAGATTATTATTAAAAAAATTAAATTTTAAAAAATTAACAGCAATTGCAGCTACTTAATTAAAGAAGCAACATACGAATATTTGGTATTTAGCCTATACTGCTGAACGCAGAATATTATTTTGGGACGAATAAAGAAGAATCATCGGCCGAAGACAAAACTTAGTTCGTTAACATCTGTCTTTCTTTCCCCCCACCCCCTGGGAAGAATTTATTCGATTAACAAAACAATAATGAAGATAAACAAATTTGTAAAGGATCCGATTAAAAGATAAATTATTTTGTGAAGGGTCCGTTTTTAAGTTAAAATATTTTGTGAAGGGTTCGTTTTTATGAAAAGATATTTTGTGAAGGGTCCGTTAACGGACCCAAATTTCTTCTAAACAGACCCCTGAT